>NW_010531332.1:28744-49575 GCF_000687285.1 Phaethon lepturus | reverse complement strand
AGCAGGAATCTTAAATTAACATTTAAGACTTGACCTGTGATGCTGAGCATTTATTAACTGTGAAAGCTGAAAGAAGTAGATTGATACTTCATCATCAAAGATGTGAATAAGAACTCAGTGACCCTAATGCATTTCTCTTCTAGCTTGAGAAGAAAACTAACCAAGTGTGTATTCATGTAAATTATAGTGATGGGTATTTAAAGAACATTAAACCACAAATCATTAAAGACAGTATGTATCTTTTAAAGGCAGTCTCAGATAAAGCATGATAAACATTATTGGAAAAGTCCATACTTAAAATCAAAGCCTGAATAAACATTTTGCTTTGGAATCAAAGCAATATATAATTTTAGCCTTATGGTAAAGTGAACAAAAATTTCACAATTTATTTAAACTGGGTTTGTAATTATGGGTTAAAGATATATGGGGAAGTCCAGCCTTTACATCTTTCTATCCTTAAAATCATCATCATGGAATTTACGAAAGAAGATACCAGATACCTCTTCTCATGAAGTTTTCTTCACTTCTGTTCTCTACCAGATATTGCTCCAGCAACCCTTGAACTAGGGTGGCATCTTACACACATGCAGCACATCAGCAATGTTCATAGCTTTTCACTCAGTGATTAGCACATTGGTTTCCACTTGGCTATTTTCTAGAATTTCTCCTTATTTCTTTCGGGACACATAAACATGACGATTTTGGGATCTCTCCACTCCCACCAAGGAGCAATTTCATATCTTGTAGTTTTTTCCTCGTGTTGAGGCAATTCCTATGTATAACAACAGTGACCATGATTTTCCTATGCAAGAATTGTAGTTTTTTACATGACCAAGGTAACATTTCAATTGGAAACTCAGTACAGAGTAGGATAAAATAATACTCTAGCATAAAGATATCCAAGACCATCTGACAATCTTCTGTATTATTCAATGAAAGATAATTAACTTCAAAATTAAAAGAAATCTGAGGTTCAAGTTTGAAGGGGTAACCCTCTTTCCTTACAGAGGAGACAGAATTGTGTAAGTAAAAGTCAAGCTTTATTTAGTTGGAAGAGTAATCATAATTAATCAATTACAGTTATCATTACAATTTTAATTTCATTTCCAACTTCAGGGTTGTTTTTTTTCAGTGTTAACTATAGCTATAAGGAGAGAAAAAAGCTAGCAGAGTCTTCTTGAAGGGCTGTTTGAAAGAAAAATATTTCTGTCTTCCTCAGAAAAATGTTTGGAAATTTGGAAAAATGTTCCCCAAAAGCATCAAATTTATTCCAACTAAAGGTTCCACTAAATTGAGTAAAAGTTCAGTTAGGCCTTCTGAAAGATTCACTGAAATGTTAGACTTAACACGTACCTGTAATGTATAATATTTGAACACACAAACAATTATAAAATGCTTGTCACACTCTAGACTTCCCTTATTATTTCCCTTTATAGCTACTTAAAATCAAATGATGATTAAACAGATATTTAAATTGTTGGGAGAAAAAAGTATATCCAAATTTTGTATAGTTATCTTTCACAAATAGAGCTTTTGAAGATTTTATAAAAATGCTATAAAGGAGAATTGTAAAGCTCATGTTTTGACATGAATCTTTACTTATTGGAAAAGATTTCTATTCTTGCAATGATAGAAAAAACAAAGGTCTTTTCCATCTTTTAATTTTTTTCAATGATATTACTGAGTAATAACAAGAGAAAGTAGTGTTAAGTAACAATGAGCATTAATCAATCCCAATTTGTTCCTAAGCACAATTAATTAAATTGCTGTGTACCATATAAATGGATTTTTTTAAAATTAGATGTTTCACTTATTGATTGTTTAGACACATCAATACACACTGCAAGGGATCTTTTCCCTAATAATGGAGTTAAGCAGGCAAAACATTAAGCAAGTTGCCAATTAGCTGATTAGGTGTCTGATTCTTCCCCCTTAAAGACCGAGAAAAACTCTTACTTGTATCAGTGACTGTAAATAGGCATATCACAATACAGCTGTACTTGTACAATTCTCCAGTGCCCTGTGTATTTTGCTTGAAGCGAGTGAGAAGAACTGCCATCTTTGACAAAGCCATCTGAAATTTAAGAGTAGTTTTCACTCTGTTCATCCATATGTCTGGCATAAGGGAGACAAGTGTCCTTCCTTTGCCTGCTTCCTACCACACTTAATACTACTCTCCAGTGAGTCCCAGTCCATAAGAACATTCATTTACCAGTTTCTGTAAGGCAACAGTGTTTTATGTATATTGAAATAACATGAAAAAACACATACAGGAAAGACAAAAAGTGCTCTGAGAGCCCTTAACAATTATTTAAAAAAAAATATGGCAAATGAACAGTTCCGTCAGCTCCCTCAGATCAAGTTTCAATTTCACAACAATGCATTAAACAAGAACAAATGGTCTTTGGGCCAGAGGTCTAAATCTTGACTTAATACTCATTTTCTTAAGGGTTAGGAATAGAGGAGAAAGGTAATGCAAACCCTAAAGGCAGGTGTCACTGCATTATAACAGACTATGCTGGAAATTAGCTCCAGTGACCCAGCAAACAATCGGCAGCCACAGGTACGTAAATCATACACAACAGAGGACAGAGAAACCAATTACCATGAAGTAAGGACAAATGTAACCCTCTCCCACGAAGCTGTTGCTCAATGACCACTCATGCTCCCACACTGAAAGAAAGGTAACCTAAGACACATGGCTTCATTTTTACTTTCTTAAGAGAGGTTGTTACTTAAACGAAGCTGAGAGGTGGCGATTTGTTCACACATACTCAGGTCTCCCGAGAAGATGACTGCAAAAGTCTGAATGGAGGGTTGTTCCCAAACAGATTTGGAACAGAGCTCCATGGAGGGGCCATGGCAGCGTCAGACCTCACAGTGGCAAAGGTGCAGAAGGTGGTTGCAAACTGGCATCCAAAACAAACATCAGGAAACGGAGTAAGGCTTGGCTATCTCATGATTCAGCTGTTTTACTTACATGCCCAGGTTGTAAGATAAACCAGGAAAATGCAGGCACCCATAAGCATGGAGAAAAAGCCACCCAAACTGCTCCAGTAAAAGCAACTCCACCGCAACCAACTCCAACTGCTCTGCCAAGCACACTGTCTAGACTGTTTATTTAAACATCACAGAAGTTCATCTATATCTCTGGACTTCAAATAACTGAAAAGTAGAGCACTTTAATGTAAATTATAAAAAGAAGGGTTTTAGCCACCACAGCTATAACAGCTCAATTTTTAGTTCAGATCTTTAAATAAATCATTGTACATTTTGTCATTATTTGAAGAAAAGTAGAAACCACAAAAATAAGTATAGATCATTCATGAAGCACAAGAAACAACAAAAACACTAAAAACCCATCGTCACCATATTTTCTGCTTCTTAGGCAGTTTTTCATTTATACCTTAGTGAAATTAGCTAGAGAATGTTTCCTGAAATCTCTCAAAGTTTTAGACAATTTCATCACTATCCACAAATGGCACTTTATTCTTTTAGAGCAGCTGGCTAGTCACTATGGCATTGTGTTACTGTCCTGGTTTCAGCTGGGATAGAGTTAATTTTCTTCATAGTAAGCTAGTGTGAGGCTGTGTTTTGGATTTGGAATGAGAAAATGTTTATAACATACTGGTATTTTGAGTTCTTGCTAAGCAGTCAAGGACTGTCCGGCTTCCCGTGCTGGGCTGCCAGCGAGAAGGCTGGGGTACACAGGGAGCTGGGAGGGGACACATCCAGGACAGCTGACCCAGGCTGGCCAAAGGGATATTCCATACCATATGATGTCATGCTCGATATAGAAGGAAGGGGGACACGCGTTCAGAATTACGGCATTTGTCCTCCCAAGTAACCACTACACGTCATAGAGCCCGGCTCTCCTGGAGCTGGCCGAACCCCTGCCTGCTGATGGGCAGTGGTGAACGAATTCCTTGCTTTGCTTTGCTTGTGTGCACAGCTTTTGCTTTACATATTAAACTGGCTTTATCAGCCCATGAGTTTTCTCACTTTTACTTCTCCAATTCTCTCCCCTGCCCTGCCATGGGGGAGTGAGTGAGCGGCTGCGTGGGGCTTAGTTGCTGGCTGAGGTTAAACCACAACAGTTACCACCAGTGTATTAGATCATATGGTTTAATGTGGAAAGAAAAGGAGATGGGAGAAGTAAAATAAAGCAGGACATGAGGGAATTCTTCTGTTTTGTGTTTCTGTGGTATTCCAGGCTGAATCTTTGGCCTGTTTGTGTATATTTTAAAGTAGCATTTCTGTTATTGGGAACAAGATTTCATTTTATACCCCCTTTGGGCAGCTGGATTATTAGGTTAGATCAAAGAAACACTATCTGCCTGCCACTGCTAAGAAAGGTCAATCTTACAAGGAAACATTTCAAGATACTTTCCGAAATACATGGTAAGAAGGAAACATTTAAAACAAAGGCGGGGGGGGGGGGGGGGGGAAGAGACAAATATTTGACAGCATGTCCTCATACATTTTTCCAAGGCAAGAAGTCAGAGGCATCAAGGCTACCACATTTTAGAAAGGTGACATCAGTGGAAAATTTTCCCCAGAAACACAGGTGACAAGAACACAGCATTGATGGATTATAAATAGAGCTTCATTATCATGTGGTTTATGTTTTAGATGTATACAAAGTTATGATGAATCTTACCATGCTGATTTCACATGTCATAGGTTTTGTATTTATGCAGTGTATGGCAATTGGATGTATTTGGTATTAACTGTGAAAGAGGGAAGTGAAACCATCATAATAAACACAACATTTAAAAAGATTAGGAACTACTACATAAATATGATACAGTTTCATAACATGGAAAGGTAGAATTTTGCCCTACAAAGCTAATGCAAACACATGGGGAAAATGAGATGGGTCATACAGCTTGCTTCAATCAGCTACTTCCTATCTTTGAGTATTCATCAGTCCCCAGGATTTTACCATCTGAGTCCACATATTTGCAAGACATGGAGTCTGTTCCCTTCAACCTAGTTGAATGCAGGCTGCTGAATATACCTGAGGCTCATCGTCAATGTGGCCTGCCTGCTAAGGCTGGCTAAGAATCTACCCCCACATTCCTTTAAGTAACCCCCAAAACAGCTCTGGGTCTGCACCACCAAAAGGTGACTCAGACTCAAGGCTTGAACATATTTCTTTCCTTTCTTCTCCTGCAAGTTGAATCTAAAAGGCAGGAGAGAGTGAGACAAGAGATGAAAGCCAGGAGAAGTTGTCTGAAAATTATCATCAATAATACCTTTGTATCTAGAACAGGTCTCAAAAGCTCCAAGTGAGCAAAAGGGACCTCACTGGAGACTATAACAGTGACATTTTAAGGGAACCATGATGTTAAAATTTTCATCCATTTCTGTATGACAGGTGTTCAAAGCAAAGGCTGAAGCTCAGAGTAGTTATACTCTCTGCTGGAACTCCCCTGGTTAATCTCAGGCATCGAGCACCTCAAGTGAGGCTGCCTTCTGCTGTCTCACATCAAGTCAAAGATGAGAGAGTTTTGAACACACTTGTAGCTGCGAACGCACATTTTAACTTACTGCCCTCAGTAGCCTCCTCTTTCAAGCGTCAGTCATGAAAGATCCAAAGTAGGGACATGAAGTCCAGCAACAGCATTTCTTTCTTGCTTTAAAGCACTTGTAAGGTGTTTCTCTGCCACGGTAAGTAGAACAGAGCTGGGAACGAGTGTTTCCTAAATCAGGAGGGAGTAATCATGACAATTAAGATGTATTTGAGCTTCTGTGCTGGCTGCTCTTGCTGCTGGCGATCTGAACAACAAACACTCATTTCTGAAGGCAACTTACTTGGGGGAGCCAGTGTTTAGATCAAAGGACACATAATTCTCTGTAATTTGGACTTCTAAGATCTCCTTAATCATGCTTATAAAGAGCTCAGCAACATCTGAGAAGTCCATTACAATACATGCAAATCATCATAACACACCTCAAAATTATTCTAACTTCGCAGAATACAAAAGTTGGGTCCTTTGATTTCTTAAAAAGTTGGAAAAAAACCCTGATCTTTAATTCAGTAGTCTATTCAGTTGCTTGCAAAATGTTTATCCATATAAACTAGGAAACAAAAGCCTAAAAAGCCAGTGAAAAACCCAGCTTTCTCTAAACTGAAATAAAAATAAGCACATTTGAATATTTCCATAAGCATCCAATTAAACACAAGTGCATGACCGAACACCCTAGATCTAAAATTAAGTAAGTTTTCCTTTCATTTTAAAAGGCTGCAGGACAGATCTCTTACTGCTAACGAAGGCCAACTGATTTCAGCAGAAAGTTTAGATTTCAATTAGTTATCCCTGGTCAACGTCTGAACCTTGCTCAGTTACAAGCCTTGATAGAAACAGATCAAATAATAAGATATTACCTAAATTATTAATTATTTTCCCTCAGTGATGACTGCAGTACAAAATCTGAATAGGATCTGAAGATTTCCTCACACTTTGCTAGTTCTAGTCAACTGTTCTTGCTGGTTTATTTCTGCAGCGATCATACCATGTGTTAATATGAATGAGGTTTTTGGGGATTAAGATCCCACTTTTCAGAAGACCTCAGCAGACAGATGATCTCTTTAGAAATGTTAGACAGAAGTGTTAAAAGTCAAGGAGCTTCCATTTTAAACAAGATTGTCCACACTGCCATTAAGAAGCCTGAATGGAAGCCACGTACTTGAAAATCAGCTCACGGGATCTGGAAGCCTGGGGAAGCCGGACCCAAACCAGAAATTCCCAGCAAAATAAAACTTTTACTGACTTTATCATGGAAGGAAATCCCCTATGAGAGCAAGCAGCAGAGGCTTGTGCATCAAAGGGGAAAATGCATAGGTGCCTCTCAAAAAATAAGCTTCAGTTGTGAATGCCTCATTGCTCCTGTAGGATGGATTCAAGGAGAGAATAGCTAATGGCAGCAAATCTTATTCTTCTGAATACTTCCTCCACGCATCCCTTTTCTTGAATCTTCATATCCATAATAGCCATCCTTGGATTCTACCTCTCATCTCATCATTTCCAGGAAATTCTCATGATTCAAAAGAAAAAAACAAACAAATTTCTTGTAAATTCATTTTATGCCTCTGAGTTTATATTTAAGTAGTGTGTATACATAGATGGTGGTAAATGGCAGAAAGTGCTATAACAGTATACACATTTATTCTACTGCTTTAATAACGTCCACATCCAAATACTTCAAATACAGTTCCATGAAGTGTTTCTGGTGCTCAGTGCCCACCCTCAGGTACTCAAAAGGTCTGACCTGTACAGACTAAGTTCTCATCAGATTCTCACAGTTAAGGCTTTTTAAAGGTCTTTGAAGCAAAACATTAATTTGGATAGATTGATCTGCACTAAGCTGAGCTTTTCTGCAAGACCAGAAAATAAAGAAATGAAAGTCCATTTTCCATTGTCATTCCTGACCTTAACAGAGGTAATGTAAATTTACAATGTCAGGAGATTCAGACAGTAAGCAATGAAGATTTGAAGGAAGTTGTTTAAAGTTGCTCCTGACTGGTAAGCTACAAGTCATCGGTCCTTCTTTGAATGGCATTATGTGTTATGTTGTGTACAGGTTAACACTAATCTGTTAAAGTTGAGAGAGTTTTGGTAAAATTGCTTTGAAGTTATTCATAACTAGGGCCATTTCAATCATTTACTTACTCTAAAAGCAGTTTTTATAGGTACTTTAGGTGCTTGCTAGAAGGACTGACATGCAAACAGTGCCTTTTTAACCTGTTTAAAAAAAACTCTAGACATGCTTTTAGTTGCTTACAGTAAATCACAACCTGTCTGAAAGCTCCTTGGAATTATGCCCCCTCTGATTTAATTAACTACCTGGCAAAAGTGGGAAGAAACCATTTCACATGAACTCAGCTGGCTGTTGTTTTCAGGCGCCCTTGTATAGATGCCTACTAGTGATGGGAAGCAAACCTTCCCCTGCGCGGCTGCATGGTCTCAGTTGGCAGAGAGCATCCAGCTTCAGAGCCTGTGCTTCAGGATGGATGAGAACCTACCCGAGAGGTCACAGGAGAGCAGCAAACAGGAACACGACATGTTAGGAAAGACCCAGCACGCTTAGGCTCTTGAACTAGAGAGAAAGCTAAAAGTATGATGATAACTGGCATCTCTTTCTCTAAACACATAAAAGTCCATGACAAAGGAAGGGAATCATCTGTTTTGTCACATTCAGTGTGCCTAAGGGAAAGGATTTTAAATGGCAGCAAGATAAAATTAGACTAGATATTACAAAACTAATTTCTAATTCTAAAACTAGTAAACCACCGAAATAGAATGTCTACAGCATCTGTGTGGAGTCACCCCAACAGTGAGTACATTGTAAAGAAAAAACCAAGGGACTGTTAATTCCACATGGAAGAGTGGGAAGAACTCCCCTGTGGCTTCATAAATAGTCCTAAAATGGACATCATAACTCGGTGCTGTTTATTCCCGTGTGGATGCTCAGTGAATTTCAATTTAGTCAAATTTTTAACAGAATGAGAGGAAATAACAAAAACCCCTTATATACACTGTTACCGAGTTTGACATTTATCACTTCCAAATTTGTTTTATACAGTGATAGACAATTCAATGACAATAGAGGTATTCTATTGCTGCTTGCCATGTCACTGAATTTGACATGCCTAAGGATTAATTCTTGCATGGTAGGATGGGGGGGGGTGTGTGGGGGGGGGGGGTGTTTTTCTTTAAACCATGTTTGGCTCATTGTTAAAATCCCATCAATTGTATTGGGAAGAATTCCTGTTTAGGATAATACATAATTTGATCGTGACTTGGGGTAGGAAAACTGAACTGAAATATTTTCTTTAAAAATTCCATTACTTTAAAGAGAATTGGTTTGACTGATTGCAGACAGTAGCACTGAAAGGCCAGGGTTTTCTCTGGACTCTCAAGAAAACACTGCTTGCCTGTGTAGATCCAACTGTGAAGTGATGCAAAGCAGGAGCGTACCGCAGAAAGAGCAAAGCTGAAACATGTGCAGTGAAATAAGCTGTATTCAGTTTGCAGGGCACAAACAATAACTTAATCCAAGTGTTCTTAGTCATGTTGAAACAGACTGTAACTGCCCCAATAATATTTCAAAAGTAAATGAGATTTTTTTTGGCTCATGATGCATATTTATTCTTGTGTCTACTGAATGCAGTTACCCCATAAATCTGACCTTTAACTAACAAGAGTACAGTATTTTTACTACAAAAAAAGTACTTAAACCATGCAAAACCATTACAGATGTGAAGAGGGACTACAGCATGAGAATTTTTTTTTTCCTTTCTTTAATCTGATATGGTTCTTATGTTTGCTAACAAAAAAAAAAGATACAGTATTGCTATACCACCAAAAGGCAACCTTTCACAACAAATAAGGCACCACAGTAAAACTCGGGAATATGTAAGTCCAGATCCATTACGGACCCATTGTGCAGAACTGACCCGCTCATTCTGGCTTTCCGCTCTCGGCTGGCTTCACCAGCATGTAACCCAGCTGGGCCAAGCCCATCCCGACCACTCATTTGAAACAAACCCAACACTGATATTTCCTCCTCCTTCCTGGTGTGAGCTTTTTAAAAAACAAATCCATTTCTGATCATTTCCCATCAATCTTCATTTCCATGCTTCCTTAAATCAGATTCCGTTTGGCAGTGGTTGGGGAAGAATAGTTTGTCCATGGACAGATTTGCACAGAACTCAACAAATCCTGGCTGGAGCACGGTTTCCATTTTAACTGAAGCACCGTTAAATGCGACTTACACCCTTCAGATGAGCACACACTGCTTAACCAACAGCAAGGCTATGGGCATGTAAATGAGAACAAATAAGGAAAGAAATGTAAATCAGATTTTCTAAGAAACGTAGAGCTCTCACAAAATTTGTGCAAGTGTTATTTGTTTCTAGACTTTTTAGGTAGGTGTTGTTTTGTCTGTCATATTGGAACAGCAAGACAACAAAACAGGAGATATTAAGTTCCAAAATTTCAGCTAATGGAAAGCACCTGGCGATACGCTTTCAGCCCTACCAGTCTGGGCAGGCTGCACACAAGCCAAAACCACCTGACACCTAATTCCCTCAGACCAAAATGAATCCGATAAATCCAGCTTTCACAATAAATCACTCTGAATTCTCGCTAAAGATGAAAAACAATTTAGAGCAACACCACAAACCCTAGCGACTCTGGCGAATGGTCATTCCAAAGCTATTATATGCTATTCAGACTGCTTTAACCACCTTGAATTATATAGCCTCAAAAAAATATTAAGTATTTTCTTCACTTTGGTTGGGTCACCAAACCAGTTAGCTAGTCATGTCAACTGTACGTGACAATATATTTCTCACGCACTGATGGCGTGCCTTAGTGAATTTTGCTTGTTATATTTGACAGATGGTTATTAAGGCAAATTTCTGAAAGATATTGATGGGCAAAGAAAAATCCAGAAACAGCTTACATATTTTAGGATACACCTGTCACAGTAAATTCTAAACATAGAGTGATTGCACTGAACAATGGGAGAAGTGGGACAAACTGGGGCAGGGAAAAAAGTAGCTATAATGTTGCTGGCACCAGCATCAAAAACAAACCACTAGATTTTTCTACTAATTCCCTTGTGGCTTTCCTCAGAAGGCATGCTCATAGTTTAGAGGAGCAGGCATTTGACATTTTTTCCTTGTAATAAGTAATTTGTGTAATAAAGCTGTGAGGAAATTGAACTTGTCAGCATGTTAAATGCATTTGTCTCTAGGAATATAATAAACTACATATGTGGAATTGATAGGATTGGAAGCTGAAATTCCCTGTGATTTAAAATCTAATTTGTCATTAATTTTTGTAATCCATTCAAATGCTCCAGTTTTACCAACGCTGCATAATAATTTCATTTTAAATGTAAATGAAACAGAGGGCATAGCTAGGCATTGAAAACAAACATTACCCAAGGCAGACGGACAGAAAAATTATTTATATCAGTACATTCCAGCTTTCCAGTAATAATACCGAATGTTATATTGAACAGGACACAGTTGAAAACTGCCAAGATTTTGGCACAAGAAATAGTATTTTTATATAAGTGTGTGTATACACACATGCATACCTGACATTTAAATATTGTTAGCCAGATTCCCGCAAGTTACACTCAGCACTTAATATATACTGTAGGACATGTATTAATTTAAAATAGCTACACAGAGCAGTGTGAGGCTACTAGTTTTGAGGTTTTGTTTCTTCTTTTCATGCCAGTTAGTGTTTACCTCTAAAATACAACTAGAGGGGGTAAAAGTTAGATTTATAAGCTGTTAAACAAAGTAGATTTTTGTTATGACCTTAACTGACAAGTAAATTACTCTGTGGTTTACAGGCACAGATTATATTGTTTCTCAAAGCATACTAAAAGGCAAAGAAGAGAATGTTGCAAGATATTTTGAAACCAGCATTTTTTCCACAGTCATTTAAGGGTTTATATACAACCCTTTAATCCATTTTGGCACCATCTATCACATGTTTAGTAGGATAAGACTTTCAGTTTATTGAAACAACTTGCTTTTTTAATCTATTATTCTTACATGCAACTTTGTGGTCTATTTACCTGAATAGGTTATAGAAAATACGGAAGATCGTGGGCTCTTTTCCTCAGTTTACAGTGTAACTCAACTAAATTTGAGAAACATACAAATTTGAGTATCAAAAAATATATTTCATGAAAGCAACATTTAAATCTAATGTTAACTTTTTAAGACTACCCTTCCCAATTGAAAGTCATACTCTGAGAAGATGATCTTAAAGATATTGCTGTTGTAGATTCCGTGCTAAGAATAAACAATAGACATCTATGCAAGATTTGAAGCTGAAACAAATAATATCTAAATTCAGACTTTACCCAATCTTAAAGAAATTTCTTCCTTAGAGAAGCTCATTTTTATAGACGTATTTTATTGTTTTCTTAGATGGCCAACAGCAACATAAGCCAGCATAGGTCTATAAAGACCCAAGTTTAATTACTGACCTTGCCATAGGTGTTTTTGTGAATGGGGCTAAGCGTCTTCATTTTAGCATCTATTGCCCACCTATGAACTGATGTAGTGACCTCTGTAGCACTTCCTGTGATCATCTCAGCATTTCATGTTAACAAATGCCTGTTATGAAGTGATTTAGAACACAACTGATGTTTTGATCTTCTCTGTTCTTATGGAACTTCATACTGCAAGACTCCAGTAATAAAACGTTAAGGATAACTCTGGGTTGTGACACGTGAGAGCATTTTGCGCCACTTCATGGTGTTGAGACTGCGTAGCCCAGTCACATTGACTAGACTGTGACATTACTTAAGATTACAAGAGTAAAAACAGGAGCAGCTTTCCCTGCTTCTATGCTGAGAGCACTGTCCTTAGCCCACTCCTGGCACCTAGTTCCACCTCACCATTGCTTTGGTGATTCCGTCCCGTCCGGTTTTCTCCCTCAGCGCATTCACATTGTTCCAAGTTACAATGCTCCTTTTCCCTTCTTCACTCATCATCACTGCTGCCTCTGCAAATAGATGTCATGCACAATACAAAGCTCATCAGGAAGGACATTTATTTCTATGGCAGTAACATTTCCTTTCATAAATATCTTTCCATCTTATTTATCACATACCATGCTGTCCTCTCCCCTCTTCTCCCTCTCCTGTAAGGAGCAATTTTCTTTAAAATCCACATTAGAAATTGCCAACAAAATAGATGTAGAATTCATATACAAAGGTGACTCTCCTTGCATTGTTCCTCTACCATAACAAATAAGAATCAAACTGAAACCCACATGCTTGTGTATAAAACTGCTTATTCAGCTGCCCATAATGTAAAATTTTATTCTTATTATCAAGGATATTATGCATTTGGAGATCCCATTAGATGTTAGTATCTAATAAAAATCTTACATTTCTTTTCTGCTCTGCCTATGCACATCTCTAATTTAAGATGAATCCTCAAAATTTCATATATTAAATATTTTTTCTATTCCCCCTCCCCCATTTACTGGAAGAGATACATATAAGTACATGCATGTGGAACTACTACCACCAGTGAAAGCACTTTCTCTTTTCCTAACCTCAAAGCTTGACAAAGTCTTGTAGGATTGAATATTAAAATCATGTAACTATGTACAATTTGCAAACACAACTACTGAAACAGTTTTAGAGGGAATCCACAAGCTTTGTGAAAACTAGATTTATTACAGATTATATTGCTGCAATCCCAACCCACAGAATATTTTCAGGTCTCTGGAGGATTATGATTCATATCACTCTCCAAATGATGATTCCTACTGCTTGAGATAGGAAAAAACTTTCAAATGCAAGAGTGTTAATTCATTCACTTCTACAGTAGTTTTATACATGGTCATACCTGCCCGCACTGGGAAAGTGAGAAGCACAAGAACATGTTTTTTGTAACAGGGCTTGAGAACTGTCGACGGAACTCAACAGGAATCCCTAGAAAATGTAGCTGGGGACCAACTCTCCCAACAGAGAAGGGACATATCCGTTTTGCCGACAAGGACACACATAGATGATCTTCCCTGACAACATACGTTTCCACATGTCTCTGCTCAATGCTCAGCTCACAGCCCGTGAACTGAAAGGCAGCTTGTGTGTCAGCTGGAAGTAAGGGCGTAAGAAGCCACTAATATCCCATGGGCTACACCGTTTGCCAGATTATACTACAGTTATCTAGGATGAGGAGCTTAGCTCATTAAAACATCCCTAAAACATGCAGAGGATATTAACTGTAATAAATAATTTGCACAACATGACAAACATGCTAAACATCTTCCATAAAACCTGCCACATAAGCAGTTATTTAATATGGCATCTGCTCTGACTGGCTTTCCATCTAGTCACCTAAATGTAACCTAAACCCGTAAGCTAGGCTGAAACAGTATGAGCTTACTACATAATGTATAAGCAATGCCCTTTTTTGGAGGGGATGAGCAAGGTTAAACCACATATTGAGTATTCCTTGTGTCACACACCTTGCTTTTCTGGCTTTAACTCTTTATGCCACTTTGCTGAGTAATAAAATATATGCCACTCTGTGCAAGACACTCAAATTAAAAATCACCTAAACTTCATCATTCTTGTTAAACAAAGTATCCTGAAATGTATAATTTAAAAGAATTTCCTCAGTCTGTTTTTTTTAAAAAATTATTTCTTCTGGTAGACAACACAGTGGCTATAAAACTAATACCAAGGTTTAACTAAGTTTTTAAAACAAACTATATATGTACTACCTAATTGAAATTCTTAATTTCCCCCCAACTGTGCCTTTAATTTTGTTGAATAATAAACACCTTAATCGCAGTATCAATATTCCATTTTAGCTTTATTGTTTGAGATCTTCTTTTAAATTCATAAATTAATAGCATGCTATTAAAAGTGACAGATTGTCATCACTATAAATTCTTGTTCACCCATTTAAAAAAAAAATCCTACAAACAAGTGAATGCTTCCCCATCAAGTCACATCAGTGTATTTTAATCTGAATTATTCTGAATATTGACAACGGGAACAAAAATATAATTGAAATTAATGTACTTTTTTGTCCTACTGAGACTGTGACTTGCATTTGTGAAGATGCTTCTATAATACGTTCTTTGATGCTTGCCAAATTGGCTACATGTGCTTTAGTGGCACAGACCAGATTTAAACATCTGAGCTGGAGATGAATCTATCACAGTGTCTCACCAAGTGAAAAGATTTTCACTTTGTAAAAGTGAAACCTCATTTCCTTCACTTTTAAGATGTAAGTTTGGAATTTTCACCTTTGCTCAATACTGGGTAAGTTTTTTCAGCATTCTAAATGCGAATGATGAGGACAAATTCAAAGATTAACAGCAGTGCACTTGAATTAAGATTAAATCTTAGGTGCTTAGCAAAAAGGAAAGCAAAAACAGGAAAAATCAGGAAAGGAAAAATCTCAAAACAAAATTCATGTGAGAACCCCAAACTATCTGATTTATCTAGTACTAGTTAACAAATCCATGTAAGCATCTTGCAGCCACAGGAGACTCATTACAGAACAAACCTACCAAGAATTAATATTAAAGTAAAGCTTCCTAGAAAAAGCTGAGTTTTTTAGGTAATAGATATATTATGGCAATAACAGAAAAGCCTAGCTTGAGAAGTAACCTTCGCTGTGAAGAGGATGAAGTCATCATAGCCAACACAGAGCAAAATATGTCTTGTAGAAAAATGGATTACGACAGCCGACATATCTGAAACCCACACAGTTGTCATTTAGAGTCAGTCAAAGTTCATTTAATTTTCTCAGAAGTTCTTTTCCCTGCCACACTGCCACCCCTCTGGTCATCTATTCCTATCTCCTTTACACATTTTCTTACCATTTTTAACTACTTAAGTGGATGTTTATTTTAGAAATTTCTCCCAGCTGTCATGTGTCAAAGGCAGCTTGGCAGCTGTTTTAGGAGCAGTGCATAAGCTTTCCCCACTACTGCTGTAAACCGGTGCCAAGTGCTTGGGAGAACTGACACCGCCTGAATATTTCTCTGGGGCACCAGTACTGCTCTAATGTGTCTTGATTTAATGACAGCTCTGTGTGGCTATTGCAAGTTGCCTTTCTTTTTCTCACCACCAGCACGCCCCATCCTGAGCCACCCTAAAGACAGTCTTTGATGCAGGGTGCCAAAGCCTCCTTCGTTAGACACACACTGTCCTGAAACCATCCCTAAAAGGCTGGTAGGACTTGTGTCCATCGCTCGTTCCACAGCTGGCTGCTCGCCCCCAGCTGAGCAAACTCTTCTCTCCCTACAGCAGTTTAGTACCTGAATTTACAAAAGATACACCATGCATCCATGTGAAATCAAATCTCAGAGAAATATGATATATAATACAAAAAGAGATAAATTTTGTAAAAGAAAAAGCTAGAGTTATTTGGAACAATGGCTGAAAATAGAGGAGTAACTTTATTACACAGGGCCATAATTCAGAACACTGATCTCGTAGGTTGGAGTGGAAACTTAAATCACACTATATGCTCTTTAAGACTGAAGTTTAAAGGTAATCTTTAAAAGTGTGTAATTTTAAAAATATACATGCCAAAGAATGTTTTCTTCATACCAGAAACTCTCCCTTGAACTCTTTTATAGGTTCAATGCCAATTCTGGTGATCTTTAAGAAAGAGCTTGCAGAATAGCTTTTCCATGGAGAGCATTAGAAGCTGCCCAACTCATGGCAAAGCACAAATTAACAATCACAGGACACAGGTGAAGCATGATCCCTAAAGTAGGACCAGACTAGCAGCAACGCACATAGACCTTTTTTCCTGCACCAGTAAGTCAAACAGGTGCTAAATAACATCCCAAAAAATGATGGCAACCCAGCCAAAAAATACCAGTTTTGCTTTTTCTGCCGTATAAATGAAGAAAAATTCAAGACACAGAAGAACAGTTGCAAACATTCCAGGATCAACCAATGATTAAAAAAAAAAACAAAACAAAACACACAGAGCCTTTCAGTTCTCTCCATTTCTACTAGATGGGTCCAAGTTCATAATGCTGGCAGAGCTCAACAGCTCAGGGAGAGAAGCTCGACACTATGAGCACGCACACCCAGTGCACGGCTCTGGCAAGCAATGGAATATGACAGATAACATGCTGAGTATTTGACATACTAGATTAATTTGCTGAGAAAGTAACTCCCATCCAAAAAGCCACAGCAACAGATAACCTCTGTTATCTAGTCTGCCTGTGGCAATAGGGTGGTTTACAATAGCCAGTTACTACTGTTTTCCAACAACCTTTTTTTTAATTGCACGTATAATACGAGATCTCAGTTGCTACAACAAAATTCAATAAAAACTGTGGGATCTTAGGTCCTTAAAAACAAATACAAATAAGAATTTTAAAAGTTACGTATTATTCTAGCCATTCCTATGATACCCAAGGATAAGTCTGATAGCTGACGTTGCCCTGTTATCACAAAGGCACAAGCCTCTAGCATCCCTTATGAAGTTATGCATTTTACTGTAAGTCACCCTATTTCCCAATCAGTCCTTAGTCTGGTCTTTTACTGTATCTAACATATGGGTTGGAGTAAATAGCTTTAAAAGCTATTAAAAAGTGCACCCCTAGTAACTGCGCTCCTCACACTCACCCCTCATCTTAATATCACATCTGACCATTTCTATTAAGCAGGACCACAATTATTCCCAGGACTAAACCCCAGATAATGCAAAAGAAACTACTTTTTTTCATCCCACACCAGTACACAAAATTTAAGGTTAAAAACGGGAAACAGAAGTTGTTCAACCTGAAATGACAAAGTTGCTTTAGCACTAGAATAGAACAGTTTCACTGGAAGGGACCTACAACGGTCACCTGGTCCAACGGTTTAATCACTATCTAACTCACAAATGAGCTTCTGGTTCTGTGGGTTTTGTTTTCTTTCATTTCTATGGTGAACTGTCCTGCCTTATCACACCTGGGAATTATCCCCAACAAAATTCTAATGTGAAACATTCTTTACAGCTCAAACAGCTCTATATAAAACACTGCATTCACAGGTGGGATTGAGTACTTTCAGACCACTTCTTATTGATTAAAACATTTTATAGTAAGATTATACATAATCCTATTTCTTAGCATGAGATTTCAATATTGTCGTAGTTGAAAAATGATTGACCTGAAAGAAATGGTGTACTTCAAGAAAAATATTCTGTTGTTGGCTAAATTGGCAGTCAATATCTATCAAGCACAGCCCAGAAAAAACTTCTGCCATATTAATGGTTTATTTGAAATACCTGTGATAAGCAATCTTACTCATGTTGCTAGAAAAATCACATTATTATCAGCAAGGTAATATCTGTCAAGTGACTATTGTCTTTTATGCTGATTCTTCTCAAGGCGGCTACTAGCAGAAACTTCAACAATACTGAAATGTTCTAACAGCAAAAATTCATCTAAAAGGAAAAGGGATTCATGATCTTATTTTAAATCACACTTTTTCTGCAATATCCAACAAATAGGAACCTCAAGGTATCCAGTAATCAGAGAGGGCTCAGTTCTTACCTAAACAAAGTTAATAAGATTCTCCTCTTTACACTTAAGAGCTACAATTAAATCTTAAAATGAATAGGAATAGCCTAATATTTTAACTAGGAATCATATATAACAGGAAGAAGCGACTGGCCTTGGGACTAAGTACCCCAGCAGAAGAAAAGTTCTCTATTTCCCGGTTTATAGGGTATACAGTAATCTCCACCAAGAAGATACCATGGGAATTAAGGAAAATAAATCACAGGAATATTCAGGTTCATGCTGGCATGGACAGATGCATCTTAAAAGAGCCCCAGCCCCTAACTCCAGGGTTTCACATTTCACACAGCAGTATTCACTCCTGCACAGCAGTGGACTTTATCTTGCCGTACGTCTATGTTCTCCCATAGACTTGCAAAAGCAAGCCTCCCTCAGTGCATATCCTTCCCCTTGGAAGTGTGGATGATTTTTCTGGCTGTGATTGAAGACAGACACTAACAAAGAATATCTTCTAATATCACCTAATAAATATTCTATAAACAGCCAGATCTCTCACTCATGCATTAAATATTTTATAGTCCCTACTGTCTATAAAAATAAATTTGAGGACAGTAAAATTAAGCAAATGGGAAAAAAAAAATCTTGAGATGTTTTATCAACAAGATGAATTTCATATTAGAAAAAGTCATCAGTTTATTTTAACAAAAAGCAGGCAGTTGTAATTAAATCCAGCCATTTGAACTGACAAAGCAATGATTCTGCTAACATTAAAGGTCTGTTACATGCCTACTATTCCCACTTTTAACGCATAACTGGTTCTCTAAGCTGGAGAATCCAGGCGGAGTGGGACTATATTCACTGACTTTTTTTGTTGGATTTTTCTAGCAGGAATGAGATGAACGGAGAGACTTTAAATTTAAATAGAATTTAAGAAAATATGAAATTGAGTAACAGTAATTGATATTGCTAGTTATACATATATGGAAGAAATCTAATAATCTAAAATTATAACAGAATTCAGGGAAATTCATCTTGATCCAATTCTACTGTTTAAAACTGGGACAGTGTGATCTGCCATTGTCCAGCAGGTCTCTGAAGTTACGCTATATGTTTTTCATCCACTTCCTATCTTCAGGTTAGAGATGATAGATGAGACAGAAAAAGGGAGAAAGGGAAATATGAAAATGAGGTTTTTATTTATGTTCATAAATAGGAGCAGTGGTTTTGAATTACCCTTCAGAAGTTGGGAATTCTGCTGTGATCTTTAACACACACCCATTCCAAAATGCCTCAGTTCAGGTGCTCAACAGAAATAACATGCACAAGACTAACAATGGTTATTTCCCCCATGATTTATACTTTTTAAAAGGCAAAATACAGAGAAAGCAGAAACTTTTTAAAAGTTAATAATCTCCAACATAACTTTTTGTTTGGTGGTTTGTGGCATTTTTAGTTTTCTTTTTTCAATTTCAGAGTATGTTTCTAGTAACCCAACTTCCTTTCAGACTCTTTCATCAAGGCTATAATTTTGGCAGAGCAGAAGGCTGGGCCACGGAGTCTGGCTTGATGCTAAATCTTGCCAGAGCAACAGAGGATCAACACGAACGGATGTGAAAATCTTATTCTTGATTTTGGGGCAGCAGGTCATTCCCGTTACTATAGCAGTGCTACAGATAGGAGGCAATGTGCAGACAGGACTTGGAATAACGAAGGCTGTGCAGCTGGTATCACCACTGTCAGCCATAAAGCGTGGAAAGTTAAATCCAGGGCTGGTAAGAGTCAGTCTAAATGCCTTATTGCCACCGTCTTGGCAATAGCTTCCTTGGTTTTAGTCACCGTTTCTGTTAGGAGTCAAGAAGTTATGTTACCCACCTGCAGAATCCTTCCAGTACTTTATTCATAAGGTGAAGATTTCTCTTGGAAGATTCAAAGGACTTGGTCTTACTTTCTGCATAATAATAATACGTTTAGCTTGTATTAAAGTCAAAGATTAAAGTTCACATTCAGGATGGCTGGAACCGCAGAGCCCGAACTGTGGCCAAATCCTGCCAGGCTCTCGCGTGCCCGGAGCGAGCGCTCCCGAGCCCCACGCCTTGCTTTCAGGCAGCCTGTAAGGGCGAGGAGCAGGCTGGCTTCGGAACCCGAACTGATGCTGCATTAACAGCTATTTCAAACATGTATAGAACTGCATAGGGAATTTTTTATTTATTTATATATTTTCCGAGTTGTTTACCTCTTGAGTTTATGGCACTGCTCCGAACCCATTTGTCCTTTTGCTTTAGAGATAATACTGGGGGTTTTTACTTCCTTAGAGCACAACCCAAACCCATAACTCCCTGCTGTTTTAAAGACTATTTGTTCCCAGATTAAGTTAATTTTCACATAAATAGGTCCCATTCACAAGATCAATGAGATCCATGAGCCTTAAAACCACTGACTTTGGCAGTAGTGAGAGCTCTTTGAACATAAGCAGAGACTGTGGTTTTACAGTGACTGGCCATAACGTGTCCCTCTGGAATAGCACTGTAGCATGCGTCTAAGTTTAAGCATTTGAATGGAGGGACACAGTTCCTGGGCATCAAATAAGCAGGGAAATCAAAAATGATATTCTTTAATCTATAGGACTTTGCCTTCAAGTCTTTAAGAGAAAAAGAGGAAAAGCACTTCAGACTGATACATAAAAGCAAGATGCCACAGAAGGAGGTTTAGAAAACAGCTTTCTGGAATTTCTGTTGCATTGTTGTCCTGCTGTTCACATGCTTAAGTCATTTGCAATGCAACAAAGCA
>NW_010531332.1:8487-28697 GCF_000687285.1 Phaethon lepturus | reverse complement strand
GCTGAACCCAGTTGACATTGCCCCAAAGAGGAAATTTCTTCACCTTTGTTTACCCAAGAACACATGATCTGACAGCACACAGTAGATCTCCCTTTCAATCGTTGCAAATCATATTAACACTTCACATTTTCTATGTGAAGAAATCCCTACCCACACACACACTACCCTTTGTGCAATAATTAGCCTTTTTGTTGGTTTTTGGGTAGGTTTTTTTTTTTTGCTGGGTTAGTTTTGTGGTTTTTGGAGGTTTTGTTTGCTTGTTTCTTTTTATTTGTTGTTTTGTATGTGTTTATTGGTTTGCTTTGGGGGTTTTTTTTAAGTTTAGCAAGGAAGACAAACAGCCATATCTACCATCCTTCTACAACCTGCTGACTCACTTTGCTCCTCTGAACAATGGTTTGGCCAGAGGCAAGAGGACCATGGCCAGAGCCACTTAGTAAAACCTTCTCTAGCCAAGAAACCAGACAGCAGCCTTGAAAACCACACACCAGGAGCAGCTCACACTAACCTTTCTTCAGGGTCTTGCTGTCTTGCCGCATCTCCTTCTCCCAGTTGTAACAACTTGTGTCAAAACCTACATTTCAGAGGCAAGAAAGGAAGACGACTATACATTTAACAGACGAGTTATGTAAGTGCAGAGAGGCAAAAAGATACAGTGCCAGTACGTCAAAATCAGGAGCAAACAGTGACTATTTTACTGTAGAAAGTTTCAGAGCAGCTTTTTCCTGTGTGGTGCAGATGGCTATGCCATGCACTTGCCAGAAACCTCTTCATTATGAGCATCCTTTTCTAGACTGCAGGGTGATTCAGTCTCTAAGGAAATCTTTATTTTGCATAAGAACTATACACTGTTCTGGGAAAAACAAAAAAATTGAGACTAAAAATACAGTTAGTACAGAAAATAAGTTACTTCAATCACTAATTCTCTCTCCCCCTTGATTTTTGTCATGATAGGTCACCTTCATTCTAATTTCATCTCTACTGAACACAGAAAAAAAGAATTTTTGTAAGATCTGACTATGCCACTGAACATCAATACCATGCAACAACCAGTTGAGTGCCATGACTTTACCCCTGTTGTGGTCTGTCCAACACCGTTACAGCTAAGACTCTTGTAGGCAATGGCAGCACTGCCCTCCTGAGTGGCTTTATCTCTCGGGGGTTTGTTCTTTCAGGCACGCAGAACACCCTCTCCATTTATTCTTTGATTTCCAATTTCTCAAAATGTGTCAGGATAACAAGCAGCAATTTAATATGCAAATAACAGACCAACTGAACAGAAACAAACTCCCATACCGCGTAATCCACGAATTTGGAAACTGGAAGCATTCAGACTGGCACAAAAATTGCTACAGGGGAGGAGAGTTTCCTTTCAGCACTTCTGACAGGGATGGTGGAACAAAAGAAGGGTTGCATCACTAGCAAACACTTCAATAATGCAAAGGTTAAGATTTTGCCTTGCATGAAGAATTAACAAACAAGCATTATATTATTTATTTCTGCTTCTGCGAATACTGATATAGTATTAGGGTGACTTTGAAGAACAATCAGCTTTATTGATTATTCAATATCATTGTGGCTATGATTCATTTAGCAGTGTCCTCGTCGTGTTTCCAAAAGTTGCAGGCAAGAGGCAGCCACAATGTTCAAGGGGAAACTTTGTGCCTCCATTCGTAGAAGAGGAATTTCCCACGCATCATCTGTGCGGAGCGGAGCCATCCCAGCGCTGGGCAGGGGCTCAGCTCCCTGCTCCATGTCCAAGCACTGGTTCAAATCATTAAAAGAAATACCCACGCGTCTGGGCTATCAAGTTCAGCAAATGTTTCACACTGAATTAGGTCCAAGCATCTCAGATGCTGTTGTTTTGTCAAGGTAATATATTTGGACAATTCTCAGCGTTTAGTAGCCCATAAAATCACACTTATTTGAGCAAGTGGCAGTTTTAGAAGAGTTATATAAAATACAGGTTAACTCAAAGCCTTTTTAGGCCAGTGCTTTTTAAATTGGATGCCATTTAACCATGGAACACTAAGTATACTCATTTTAGAAAAAATTCTCAATAGGTACTGTACAAGATTAGCTTTATACATTCACTCTGAAATTCTTGACTTCTGTTGATAGCTTATTTTAAGCCCTTAATGTCACTCAAATACAGCGTTTTCTCTAATAGTTAATAAGTTTTTGTAAAAAGCCTTGAGAAAAGAAATTTTTTAAAGTGCAAGAACATACAAAAAGTTATTTTTACATTCTGTTTGATTTTTCCCTCAATTAATTCATTGTACTACTGCAAAAGCTATCAAGTCTCCCAGTCAGATTTATTTCTCTTCTCTGTTATTTTACAGCGTCACAGCAATGCACAAAGGAGCATTTCTCTCCTTTTGCAGACAAGGAGAGAAAACAGGTCCTTGGTTCCCAGGAGCTTTGTAGCCTAAAGATGATACAACCTACTATGGCATGACAGTAAATACATGTGGGTGGGGGGAATGGAAATAAGAAGGTTACTTAAAATAAACAGACATGCTTATTATCTCTGCAGTAGCAGAGCTTTCTGTAAAAGCAAGCACTTACATAAAGGTTGCAGGGGAAAAAATAGTTTATTTCAGTTATTTTTGCTACTTAATACACTGAAGTGCAGGTACGATGCCAGGAATGATGGTCACTCTGGAGATTACTTGTACACTGTACAGCAGAAACGCATCCACAGCGTGAAAGTATGCCGTATACCTGCCGCTGCACTTGGAGGTTCAAGGTAAGAGCTGCAGGACCCGCAGATACTAAAGAAAGAGTGGTCCAAAAGCAAGGGAGTCCAGGACTTTTTTTTTTGCCTGTCAGGCAAAACGAGAACAAAACACCCTCAGAACAGTTTCCGTACGTCACAAGCCAGGCTGCCTTACTGCCGTTAGTTCAAAGCTAAACCAGAAGACGTGCGCCGAACGCGAGGCTCACGCTATCTACGGGCCAGCATTCAAATTTCACCAGTGAACTCCGGTCCAGAGTGAAAACTCTGCGTCCACACAGACGTCGCATCCTCAGCAGCGGGTGCCTGGCCGTGTGGATCCGCTCCCCTCGCACCCAACTGCTCGCGAACGCGGACGCAGCCTCAGGCTGCCTCTGCTCCGGCCTCGTCCTAACACCGAGCACATACGGGCCGGGAAATCCAGCCCTCGCACAGGAGGGATTAGAGTTCCAGTTAGAAGAAAGAGCTGCTTTTACAGTTAAAACTATTTGGAGGCCAGAGTCACTCTGGCACCCAAACCTGCAAGCAGGCTTCAGCGTATTACACTTCCAAAAGATAATTTTTTTTTTCCTTACCATTATGTTCCCGATCAAGTTAGCTTTATCAGCAACATCCGTTAGAGACTGCAGTACGCCTTCTTGTATCTCCGCGGGCAACATATAGTCCAGACTGCATTCTGCACATTCCAGCTAATTAAAATCATGCAGCATTAAATTCAAGATTCTGAAGAACCTGGTAAAACTTTCTGTGATTTTTGATTCTAGCAGGTAGCAATTAAAGAAAAGCTGAAACCATAACTGCAGACACTGACCGTTACACGAGAGGTTTTTTTCTTACTGTGTTAGATACCTATACATCACTAATAATCTTTCTTCACAGTATCACAGAATTTACCATACCTCTGATCAGACACAAGCACAGAAACAATTTTTTCCCATAACAGCAACAAATGACTACACAGCATTTTTCGCAAAGTTGGAAAGTTCTTAGCAAACATGAATAAGTGTCATGAATTTGACATGAGAACTACATACTCTGCAGATGCTTATTGGTAATTTGCCATGAATAATTTCTATCCAAGTTTTCAGTGACTTCTTGAAGTCAGCTGTCTGTCAATGAGAAGTTATCTGTTTAAATTTGAATACATATCTCTGTTTCATTAAAACCTGAAGGTAGCTGAACCCTAGCACCCTCTCCTTGAAAAGCCTGCTCTGGGCACTTGAAGTAGGAACATCATCTGCACTATCACATGTGAGGTGCTGTCGCCGACCCACCTGGTGCATTAGAGCAACCGCATCACGGCACAGGTAGCCAAGACTCTACTGGGGCAGTTATTACCGGCGTAATCCCCACCATACCGGGTGGATTTGGGCCATTGTCTCCAGAGTCAAGCAAGGCAAGAAAAGCTAATACTGGTCATTAATAGACTTGTGCAAATGCATTCCCTCTTCCCTGGGATCTGCAGCTCTATCCACAATTGCCCTATGACCTAGCCCCGATATCAACAGAAAGAGCCCAACTGACTTGTAGATTTAGGATTCTTCGAGAAAGAGAAATTCCATATAGAAGGCTGTGTAAAGAAGCCAAAATAAACTGTGCAGATTGTGATTCAATATAGTTTTCCTCAGTGATAGGCATTTCATAAGAAATTCACTTCAGACAAAATTAAATTCAGTTTTATAACTCAAGCTTAAGACAGGTATAAATCAGCAAAGCTATATAGTTTGCTATAACACCATCAATTTCTATCAGATGAGCATATGACCTGTCAAGACTACATTTAAATCATTATTTCAAAGTGTTTTTATTAAGTGATCAGAGCATATGTTACTTTTGTCTTTAAGAATAATAAATCACCAGTGAGCTGACATGGAAAGAGTAGAAGGGACAGAGTACAATGTATTAAGTTCTCCATATACCGTTGATGCCAAACGCAGACATTGCTCATGGAAAGGTAGCCCATCGAGGGAAAACGTTTGAAGTCCTGCAAACATAAAATCAAATAATTACCTGCAAATAGTCTGGTCAGATAACTTGAGTTACATTACTATTATTTTTGATGAGGTTTTTATACAGCAGAATAATAGGAAAACAAATGGAAGGGATGAGAATCAACATTGCTTGAAAGTAGAGGCTGAGAAGCTTTGAATCTCAGATGGATTGCAGACACTGCAGCAAGTCAATTCAAGTAACACCAGTTCAGTCAACAGGCAGAGCTAAATATCGGAAAGAAAAAAGTTTATACATACGAAACATGGATGGGTTTTGGGTTTGGTGGGTTCCCCCCTCTCCCTCAGAATTCTTTGAAGATATTTAAGGTGTTTGGATATTTGCATAATGAAAGCCACAGGAAGACTATCATTTAACTGAGTTTAATTCACAGCATTTAGGGTCTGATTTAATGCTTATTGAAGTCAGTAGCAGCCTTCCCATTTAATTCATGAGTTTAGATCAGACCTTCATCTGCAGCTATAACGAGAGGGAGTTATAAAGGGTAATTTTGGGGCACATGGTTCTCCAAGTTAGAATTCCTAGATTCAGTTCCTTCAGCTAATTTGTGCGCTCCTGCTGGGGAGGACAGAAGAAAAGAATTGCATCCAAATGACAGGCAGATGAAAATAAAGACATCCAATGTTAAACTGTGCATCAGTAACCCAGTCGCTCAGAATGGCTCGGCAGTCACTCTCCCACAATTAGGTTCTTCTCAGATAAGTGCAATGTGTTGCATAGGCCTACCTCAGATCAAACCCTTGAAGCTGATATTTTCCAGTCTGGAAAATACCAAGTTTACCTTTGCAGTCTGAGGCACAAAAATACAAATCTCAAGCCACCAATGTGTGTTCAACCACGAAAATCACGACCTAACCGGTTTTCAGAAAATTTCCTTCATAGTTAATTGACTTTCTAGCAAGCTAATTATAAACTCACTCCTGTTAAAGTAGTCACACAATCCCTGCAAGAAAAGGACATGACCAATTACCTAACCACAGAAGACTTTACATAGATTTCATACTTTCTTAGACAACAAAGAATGAACTTCCACAGGTAAGATCTTCACCTATGTATCTTCCTGGATCCTAGCGATTCCTGAACTTGCATGAAGTTTTTCCCAGTCAGGATACTTGCAATAGGAACATTTAACACAGATTCTCTAAGCTGGTGTTCATACTGCCTTTTTCTTTGTCCAATAATGGCGCTAATAAGCTGGTTTTTACCTTCTCATTTTCACAAAATTCACAGAAATTTTGAGACCTTCAATCTTCCGCCAAGTTTAGTTGATATTAAACAACTTAATTACAGAAGACCAAGCATGAGTCCCTGAAATCTCTTTCCCTAGGGAGAAGTAACAAACTAAAAATAAAAAGCATCGGTCCTATTAGCTGTTCCATTACAAAGCATAATTAAATGCTATTTAATTCTGTGTTCATGAAAATACACAGAATGAAGAAACTTCCCAACTTCTGAACTGACTGCTAGGTTTCAGCTCACATCTCGTTTCCCAGGCCTCTAGCTTTTCCAGTTCATGTTTTTCTGGCATCTTGGAAGCGCGCTGGCTTTACCGGCAGGACAGTTATGATAGCAGCATAATAGCCATTGTGTCCTAGAGACACAGCCTACACCCTGAGGTATAGGACAAGACTTCAGTAGAGTTATTCCTATAGATTTGATACCTACTCTCTGTCCCAAGCTTCGCAAAGAAAAATGCTTTGGAAATCCAAAAAAACCCATAAATAGCCATATCCGGTAGCAAACAACTCCGAACAATCGGTGTGTCTGCTTGGATCTTAGTAATTGTTTCAAACTAATGAAGCATCATGCACTGTAATCTCGCACAAAAAACGCTTGCTACTTCCCAGGGATATTTAAGGTAACAGGTTCACAATATACATTAGTGAACTCCGTATGCTCCATGTTATAATGCTGTTCCATTTCATATGCAGACAGATTTAGTCTTTGCAAAAAACAGCCTCTTAGAAATCACCGAAATCAAAGGAGATCTTTCTGTTGCACCTAATTTCATGTGAAGAGAGGTGGAATTTTAGAAAAAATAAAAATTCAAGTTTGATACTGTTTTTGCAGCTGTGGCTTTAAAGAAAAAAGAGCCAGGGCTCATTCTCCTTTTAATGTTAGCCCCAAAATCTTCTGTTTAGAGCAAATAACTTATTTGTGAAAGCTAGTGTGACATTTAATTGAGCTGTTAACCCCTCACTGTCAAAAAAAAAAAAGACTTTTTTAAAATTCTGAAAATAACTGAAATCTGCTTTCTAAAGCTCACATTTTAAAGTGTGTCTAGAGTACATGCCTCTCCTTAATTTGATTGTGAAACATCTTCAGATGCATAATCCAGCAAAGCATGTCAAGGGAGATGGCAACAAAACTAAATAAACAAACAGAAATTATTCTTTCAGATCTGACACCTGCTGTCTCTTCAGACAGTGTGGATCTGATGAGAATTAATGTAGCAGATGGAGCAAAATAAATGATGACTGCTTGGTTTCTGAATCACCAAATTGTAAAGAAATCCTCTAATAGCTTTTTTTCAGAGGTTACTTAGCAGGACAAAAAAGCCCCAGGATTTTCCTGCACACGCCCTAAAGGTAGACACAGATAAAGCTGCACAGAAGTGGTCTTCCCATCCTGCCAATTCCAGCCTAGTTATTGACATTGCAGCTTTAAGAAACATACGGCTCCTAACAGCTAAAACCCAAGCGTTCAGGTATCCTGCTAAAACATTTCTATGCTCTAACGCTGAATCTCTGCTTTCTCAAAGGAGTCTTCTCCCAGGTCAGGAAATCCTGTCCACATCGCACAGTTGTAGCAATGACTTTCCAGGGAGACAGGAGTTTGGCAATTCCATGTGGCACAGTTTTCTGACAGATCAACATTTTACTATTCTATTCTTTTACATTTTAAGAAAATGCAGCGTCTTGCTAATGAGCTACTCAACACAAGAAAAACAATGGACTGCTCTAAAAAACAACCTGTAGAAAGCATGCATGCTCCACGTTGTAACAGGAAAGTATAGGAACATATCATAATGCCAAGAACCGTTGCGGACAAGAATTTTAGTTCCAATATTTTCTGACAATCTAGAAGTGAGGTTGTAGTACCTCTGCAAAAGAAAGTGAATTCCAAGACTGATTTCTTGAAATCTTTCAAGATTTCTTAGTGATTGTCCTCAACGCTTCTGCTTTCAGAAATCCTATTTGTAAAATGTGTGGAATAGACACATATGCCTTGAGCACAGGGCCTTTTATACATCTGCCTTTGAGGGAGATCAGGGCCTGATCTTCCAAAGTAGTTGAGTTGTCAAGAGGGGCTTTTAGTTATTTCCATTTGTTTCCTTTCTCTTGCATATTAGACGTCGATAACTAGAAGCAAACAGACATTTTGAATTAAGCAAGCCTTTTTTTAAAAACTTTGAGTAGCTTTCACATTGAAACTTTACTAGGTAATAACATCCCTATAGATATGACATGCTAGAGGTCATTAGAGTTTCAGAAATATATTCTCATTTACCTGCGTCTGCAGTCCCCTCAGATACAGCCGTTTGGCTTCAGCAAGTACACAGCTTCACAACCTTTGCTGCGGTCACAAATTCTCTTAGGCAAGTCTTGTTCTATGGACCTTCTCATAAAATCCCAGAAGGCAAGAACTTAGTTTGTGTTTTAAATATCTAACTATTTGGGCAAGCACAGACTTAAGGAACTGGTGACATTTGGCAGTGGGACCCAACGTAATGTCACTCTCTTCCCAATATCCCTGTTACCTTGTGTACAGCTGCGGATGGAGAGAGGTTACCCTACAGTGGGTGAACTTTTTACAGCCAGATATCTTTTTACAGCCAGATTTCTTTTTACAGGTCATTTCTTTTTACAGGCAGATCTTGTCTCACATTTACAATATTGAGCTACTCTTCCAGTGTTGTAGAATTATCTACAAACCTATCTAGAGTCATGGTGATTTATTACCATGTGGCAGCTCCTACCATTTATATCTTTAGCTCTGCATCTCTATCGCTTCTCAAATATTTGCATTTGTTTTCAACACGGTCTGAAGGTTTTCACTTTCTTCTAGCTTTAAAACGATACTGTTTCATTGCAAAGCAGAATCTGGCTGAAATGGTCACCTGCACTTTAAGCATTTGTAAGAGATTATTAGCACATCATGTCACAGAAGAGATAGCTCCTGTGTGAAAATATAGCCTTTGTATAACCTAAGCCCATCTGGCAGGCAGGTATCTACAAAATACACTTACACCAGCTGTAACAAAATGTAATGAAACACAATTAGGAATTTATCTCTCTCAGACAATTACAAGTGCAGTCTTCAGAGGAGCCATTGGAACCACATGGATGTGCTTTATCTTAGATTTTCACTTAAACTAATGACTTCTAAATTACTTGAGTGGAAAATTAAGAATGCAATGCTGCACTTAAAGCATTTGCATTTCATTGCATATGCTGTTAAATTTCCATTAAACTCTACATTTATATACAGATTTTTTAATTCATAAAATATGATAATAGAATGAAACAATCTGATTGGGCAGATGACACCTTCTGAAGAAAGCAGATATTTCTGGATATCTGCCTTCCTCAGACCATACCTGTATCTCTTCAGCATCACATGTCCTTTGTTTTGGGAAAAGCTTAAACAAAGAATTTAAGCTAATTGAAACTGTTTAGCTTTTTTTTTTTCCAAATCAAGTCCAAGATCTATTCTCCAAGGTTTATGACAACGATTAAGTAGTCCAGGATATTCAACACACACACATAATGCATTGGTGGGTTAATCCCAAAGTTGTATAAAGATGAAGTATTTTAAAATGGCAAAATAATCTATTCATAAAGCAAAGTGTTCAACAATCTTTTGTGCAAGAAATAGGAACACAGTGGTCTACTTAAGTAAACTGCAGATTCCAGTGAGACATTAAGAATTGTCTGAAGACAGTGGACTCATCTTTGCCAAAGATTTTCAGAAATCATCCTGTGAGGATCCTGCCTTCCAGAGATTTCTTAGTCTTTTTAGCCCTATTGCAGGTAGATCTGTTATTTCACAACAAGCCAACTTCTGCCACTAATTCATAGTAGAGCTCGCAATACCCAATCTCATTAAAGCTTTACACAGACCCCATTAAACAAGTGCAGAACGTACTGCAGTTACATTTCAAAGTTGCAGTGTACACAACATGTGCATTTGTGATCATTTTGTTTGCTATATGTTCAAGGTCAAACAACAAATTTATTTTTTATTAATAATTGACATTTTGATATTATCTGGGAAAATACGTTACCAGATTTAACCATATTCAGCTTTATTCTCAAGTGCTAAATTGACATTTGTAAGACTCTCCTTCAGGTAGGATTTTCAAGAAAAGAAAAAATTGCTTGGACCATATTGGTCACTAAGGGTACATAAAGCATTCAATCCTTGAAGGGTCGTTGTGGAATCATTGCTGATGTTGGAACTATTCAGAGAAGTGCTCAAGTCACAGTCAGCTCAAGGGCTCATATCTGCTCTGTTTTGCATAAGAAATCCATAGTCCACATACAAATCAACTGGTAGGATCAGATAGGTGTACAAATATTTTATACCTAGATTGAAGGAATGAAGATACTGCAATCAGTCTACATTTTCATCCTGTGTAATACCTAACATGAGATTCTGATGTGGCTAATTTCAAGGTACTCTTTGCAGTAGGAATTTTTTGGTCCCATGCCCTTTTGGTGAGAAAATTTTAATTTTACCACATTTCATTCTAATCACCACTGTGCCATGTGTGTGACTAACCCATCGGTGGTGACTCTGGCTCTTTCACTGATAGGCTCCAGGAAATTTGTTTCATAAATAACTTTATAAAATAGGGACATTAAAATCATTGGTGTTTACACGAAAAGTAATTGAATATCAATCAAAACACACTGGCAACCTCTTGACAGCTCTAGTTCTGCTATAATTCATTGAATTAATCAAGTCTTGACATTGTGATATGTTATTACTAAGGCTGAAGAAGGAGCAGGAAATTACAAAGTTAAGGAAAAAAAAAAAAGACCTTTTTTCCACTTCATTGTATGTGAAACTTTCCAGTGGAGGAGAATAAGGCCATTAGAAGAACTGCCACAGCTCAGATTCAGTTAATCTATTGTTTCATCTGGCAGCGGCCAAAACCAACCATTAAAACGATGGTGAAAGAATTGCATCAGACAAGTGTCTTGACTTCACCAAAGCAGCAATAATGCACCCTGCATATCCTTATGGCATATCTGTATTACCTTCAATACTTCTCAGTTGTGCGTCTCATTCTTTTATGAGGACAAACTCCAAATTGACTACATTACATTCCCCCCCCCCCCTTATTTCTCAAAGGAAAATCGGCAAGGCAGTACATGGTGTCCCCAGTGTATTATGTTGTAGATTAGTGCAACCTCCTCTCACTGGCTACCAGGAAAACTTTGAACAATACAGCCGGTATAATTTTGGAAAGAGTATTTAAAAATACCACTCCCTTTTGATCAGGTTGGGCATGAGCGGCAGCTACCATGACTCCTTTGATATACTTCAGCCACAGAACATCTTTGTTTCAAAAACACACCGAGCCATGCACCATGAAAGGTGTGCATTGAGTTCCTGCTTTATTACCAAGACACTGTGGTACAGACCACCAAGCATAAGTAAGTATTCATAAGTACAAGTATTCAGAGTATTTTTTCTGCACACTAAAGCAAAACTAGCTAGTACTTGCTTTTGTATATCAGTAAGGTCGCTGCCTAACTACTGCCACCTCTACCCCACCAAGTGATTTCCCAATGTCATATGTAGCAGCAGTGGTGGAGGAGGTACAAGAATTGTTGTCTGCAGACTCGTAGCTTCCTGCTCTAGCCACTAGATCATGTGGTCATGAATAACCGCAGACACAAAGAAGCATTTGGAAGCACAATAACACATTCAATCATGCAAATGTGTGTTTAGTGCACACTAGAACCTGTCCTCATAATAAATGGGTAACTTAAGAGCACAAATAGGACCCTATATAATCAAACTAATATTCATTCCACTCTTCCAACAGCTTATAGACACACAGCAAACACCACAGAGGTCTGTTTCCCAAGCTGTTAATGCCTAGAACAGAGAAGTGCTAAAAAAAAAAAAAAGATCTATTGTAGGGAACATTTGCAAAAAACACAGATGACTTACCAGGTATTCTTCCCCTACCTTATCTCCCCTTTGCTTTTGTAACGTAAGCAAAAGCAGATAAACACATAGCCATATGCTTAAAAAGTACAGACGGTTCATAAAGCAGGAGGGAAATTGTGCCCTGGGATCTTTCTTCTCTAAACGACCTTCCTGAGAAATGCTGCATAGGATGAAGTGAAATGCCTACATTTCCTAGCAGCTAGTCTGATGCTATACTTGCTGTTTTCCGATACTTTGCAACCAGAGAAGGGGGGGAAAAAAGCCAAGCAGGTTTCAATTTCTCCAGAAAGGAGAAGATTTTAAGACTATTTCGGCTGGCAAAGTGCCATAGTTGCTCATGAAAAGGAGAAAGCAGGATATTTTAAACCTCACACTATATTCCCCCGCTACAGTAAGGAATATAAATATCTTCATCTCAAAGATTTTGGCAGAAGATGTTATTTTACTCCACTTCAATTCGTTTTTAAAAAATGAGCTCGATGAACAGATGTGGAATTTACCCCAGTGGAAAATGAAGTCTGTTTTTTATCCACACAACAAAACCAGCCACTCTAAAATAAGAGCTGACAAACCTCTCCTGAAGTACCGTGCTATGCTGTTCACTTTCTTTTGTTGCACCCATCATTACTATCTAAACTAGATTTTTTTCCATTCCTCCTCCCATTTTCTCACCCAGGTGGAAACATCATGTGGCTGATTTTTAAATAGGCTTCCCCCCCCCTTTATTAGAAAAGTGAATTTTATACTTGGAAGAGAAAGAATAAAAGGCTGCAGCAGATCTTCAATTGTGTGGAAGTAATTTGTTCTACAACCCTGAACTGGTTTAAAAAAAAAAATCCCAATTTTGCCTTGTGAAAGACTACTTTCAAATTGTGGACAAAGCAAAAAGCAAATATTTGGAGCAAATACGCCGTCAGACACATTTAGAGAGCCAGGGTCTACATCTCTTATGGAAGAATTTTACGTCTGGCAAATTGAAACATAAACCTTGGTCTGAACTGGTACAGGAATGAGGGTGGTCTCAGGCAAGCCAACGCCAGCTTCCACCTTCTCCTTCGGCCGGAAGGAGCCTGTCAGTCCTGAAAAAGTAGAGATAGTCACGGCACTTCCGAGGCCGGGCCGAGCACTGCTCCCTCAGCGCTGCCCGAGGAGAGGGAAAGCAATGGGCTGTGCCCCCCGCCCTCTCGCTGCCGAGGGGCACAGCGGCTCGTCCCGGCTGCACGGGGCATCGTCCCGCACCCACTCCTTTGGTCTCATGGGACGCCTCATCCCACAAGTGTCCCGGCTTCTGCTAGAAACCTGGGATGCTTGTGGGCTCCTGGATGTCAGCCTCTGTTGCTCTCTTTTGAGGCATATCATAACTTCTCAAAAGCTCCATGTTCTGCTGCGGTGCTTTGTAGTGTAGGGTCTGCAGAGCCAGAAAAACAGGACTAAATACTTCTAATGTGCTTGCCTCCAACTGCAAGAAATTGGATTCAGTGGCCCAGATACCATGAGAATATAAAGTGGAAAAAGTTAAGTACCTAGAGCTTGAGTCCTTTGCTAATATCCTAATTTAAAATACATACTAGCAAATCTCTCCATCACTAAAGCGTAAAAGGGTAGCAAGCATGGCAGCAGCTCTCCCTCCCCACTAATTCAACCCAGCCTCCTGATTTTCTAGGAGGTCAACTTAATACATGACACAAGACAGTTCATATTTGAAATTGTTAATGGGGTTTTATAGTTGAGTTAAACCTGGAGATACTCCATCTATACATCACTTGGAGATCTTTGCTGCACCACCTTTAAAACAAACGACAGCAGAGAGAAGGGCTGAGGTGCAGTGAGACTTGGGCAAAACCTTTAAATGATAAAAGGCAAAGTACAGTGCATGGTAGATATTTTCAGGAACACATTCTCATCTCCAGTTTACACACAAACACAGACAGGGCAATAATATTTAATACCACGGCACAGACCTCAGCAATATGTCCAACAGCAATTCCTAAAAGAAGAAATGGCTTTTTTTGCAGCAACAATAAAGCCAGCTCTCTTGGGCAATAGGAAATAAAATGTTTTCGTTTGTCTAAAATATGAGCTGTGAAAATAATAGCTATGCTACACAGAAAATGTCATTCAAATAAAAAACTGCACTTGCCTTTTGATGGGATATTAAATATAACACTGTCGCTGTCTGATATTTCTTCCCGATTTGCATTACCCTACAGACACCACTTAGTTATATACATTTTGTTTTATTATTCTTAGCATGCAATATTAATCTCTTCTTGGCTCGTAATTAATTACTGTTACATATTTTCACAGCTCCATGGTTTCCTCAGGGGAAAGACTCTACTACATATTTAAGAAGTAGATTAATGTGTACTTATGTAGATGGACCCTCTGGAATAATTTACATTTTGCTAGGATGATTTCTTAGTCAAACACATCTGAGTGGCTTTTTTTAGTCCAAGAATAACAATGTCCACAAAGTTAGGCATACCGATATTGAGAAATAAAAATGAAATAATGTGGTGTCCTTTGGGAGCTCAAGGAACAATCCTGTTTTCAGTAATGACAGTATTCAGTGATAAAATAGGAATGAATCAGATCCATTATTTTAATCTACTTTCCAAAAGGTAGAGCAAATTGTCGGTTTGCCTGCTTTAAGTAGTGCCGCTCCACAGTATCTTCAGAGTGGAAGAGCCTGAAGATAAAGGGCCTTACTTTACTCTTTCATTGCCGTAATCCTGAAGATATAATTACTCCAGACTTCTGGCCTGATTCAAAGCATACTGAAATTAGTGCAAGCCTTTCCTCTGGCTTCAGATTAGGCTGTTAAAATAGCCTGTCTTTCCACACAGTATCTGGCTAAGGAGTGTAACTAATACAGTTTAAGGGTGTATAATTCCTATTCATGACAAAGTCTAGAATTTCTATGAAGATCAACATCTCCTGATCATATGGCTAATCATTGCATTCCCACTTCACAGCAAAGGAAAATAAATATTTTTTTCTAGGAACGAATAAATTCAAATGTGACAGCTGAAGTGATAGAAGTTAATGGAGAAAGCAGCTTTTCAACTGTGAGGAATGATAAATAGCTATTGAGGTCACAGAGGCAACAAGAATAATAGCTAGCGACTTGCCATGCAGTATATTTCACCTATAGGGAAACCAGCTGACTATTTTTCCTTTATCCTTACTTCCACAGCCTGTTTATTAATATGGCCACATGAATTCTTCTGATAGTTTCTCTTCAAATACTGAACCCAGAAAGGCACAATACGGTGCCCGTTTAATTTCCCTATTGAGAGTTACCAAACGCTTTGCATTCCAAGAACCTGTGTAATTTACTAAACATTCATAATTAGAAAGTTCTTGCCCTTCGAAGGACAGACCTTGGCCATTTTAATCCAGTTGATGTTCTGGCCTTAATGCATCACTGTCATTAAAAGGACAAGAGTATCTTTAGTGTATGTGATGGGCACCATTTATATTTACACTCCGGTTGGTGCTGGGTTTACACAGAGGTTTAGCCACCTTGCGTAATTATTGGAATCAAATGCATTAATAGGTCCTGATGAGCGTTATCAGTGCGTGAACCTTTAGAATGGCTAGGAATTTGCCAAATGTTGACTTTATATTCTATTCTCTAAACTCTCCAAGTATTCATGCAGGATAAACCCATTTGAAAAACGCCTTCATGGAGTGACAACTGGTAGTGTCAGTATGTTCCTAAGGCTTCATGCATTGGGATCCAAGGTTGGTACAGTTTTTCTTGTATACTATTACTACCAGTTAAAAAGAATGCTCTGCACAAGTTCTGGCTTCTATTTCCCTAGATAAGGTTGATTGTAATTTTCATCAAAATGATCTTTAATTTATTCCTACTTAAAAACTATTCCCGCCCCCCCCTTCCAGATTAAACAATATAAAACCAGAAGTTCTTTGAAGTATTGGTTGGTTTGGGGTTTTGTTCTTTTTTGCCTTCCTTAGTTGAAAAGGCAAGTAGTACCTAGTTCAAAGAAATAAAAGGGGTTTTATTTTCTTTCAAACATTTCACAGCTAGTATTTTTCTGAAGATGACAGTTTTTACTCTGGATTCAAACAGGGAGGCAGTTTGCTGAAAAAGATATTTCTGTTTTTGCCCATACCTTTGATGACAAAAAAAAAAATCATTTACAGACTAAATTTACTCATTACCATTTTACACCTATTTATTCTCATAGTCACCTTCAGTGGAAATAGCACTTCTCCCACTGTTTTAACCATCTCCCATATTTATAAAATGCAGTTGTGTCTTTCTCAGCTGTATGAACACTGGACTCTGGTAACTCCAGACTTCAGTTCCCATTTTCCAGAGCATATGGAAAAATATTGTAACCCCTTCTGCCTTTGGAATAAAAATAAAAGTCATTGTGGACTGGATAAAATATTCATTAAGATATCTTCAGTTTTGCAATCCAGAGTACAACCTTGCCTCAAATAAGACAAGAAATAAGAAGAAATTACAGAATACTGGAAACCATATCGGTTCTAAATCAGTCATGCTATTTAATAAAGCCCACATATCACCTAGCCATGAGAGTTATTCCCTTGAGATTTCATATCTTAAAACATTACACAGAATGATCATTGCTTACTGCTCTTATGCAAAATGTTGATTTTTTTTTTCTTTCCACTTCAATCTCATTAAAGAGACTTAAGCAAGACAACTTTCACTGTTTTACTGTGCTTCATAAATAGAAAGATAACTTTTTGTGGTTTTCAGATACAAGAAGGTACTTTAGTGGAAAAATCTATTAAAGGTCTTGAATTTGGAAAGTGGACTGGATAGCTACTATGAATGCACAAAGACAATCATACACAAGAATGGCAATAAATTTCAACCAGGCTTTGGGCACAAAAAGTATCTTTGCAGCTGAAATAACTGCTATATGCACTGATATATATAACTATATATACACACAGATACATACAGATATAGATATATATTACATATATATATATATAACTGCTATATGCACTGATATAGCTGCTCATGTGCACTGTATCAAGGTTCAAAGCATCCTTACCATGATGGGGGAAGTGTTATGTGCAAAACACCCAGCATTCAAGCCAGAAGTTTGAGGAAGGAATTAGGCTTTCACAAAAGCCATCAGCAGTGCAATTAGCTCAGATCTCTCCCAGGTGAGATTTGGATCTCATCCACACTTCAAGGTCATCCTGCTGCTTGATGTCTCAGGTTTAACATGATCCACAAGCTATAAATTCTAGATTATATATTGCTGCTCGCCATGTGTTCTACGAGTTGTCATTGTCTACCAGTTCTTCTACCGTATATGACAAAATACTATAAGTTAACCGGTATCTCCAGTGATGCTGAAAGAGTATTTTGCTGGCTTCTATAGGTTATCCAAAGGGAATCGTGTATTTTGCTCAGTCATACCCCAGTTCTGGAACATGGACTGCTATGGCGGGTTAACATTCCTCATTTAGTGAATAAAAGTATTCCAAAAGTAAATCTCTGCCTTACTTCTCCTAATATTATGAAATACTCTATCTCCAACATAGCTTTTCATTAAAACATTTCTATCTAATTTTAATATTTATTTCTAAAGCATGTACTAAGATACATTATTTTCATTCCATCTGTTAAGTAGTTTAAAGCATAATTGAAATAAAATCACTGCACTTTGAAGATTTAAGGCTCCTAGAACCAAGAAGCACTGTGAAGTCCATTCAGCTGTTGTATTCAGGTTCTTAAATAGAATAGAGAAAGAGACTGTCTCTATAGAAACAGGCAGCTTCCTTGAACATAGTGCTGGTCATTTAGCTTCAACCTTAAGGGATCCTTGTGATGACAACACACCTGAAAAGTTATTTCCTCATTACTTTTGCATCTCATAGCCATGTATTAGCAAAAATACAGGTGGGGCAGATTTGCTTTTTACCCTCAAGTTTTTAAATTAAAGTCAGTTAGTAATTCAAAACAGGGAAACTTGACTGTGCCCTTCATTCTCTACTGTCTTTGTAGTAGCCAGGCATGGTGGCATACTGCAACACAAAATGATAATCTAAATGTTAACAAGTCACCATTAAAGAATGATGACCGTTTTCAAAGTACAAGCGATGCCTGACATGCTATCAGACATGACAGAAGACAAGATATTTTATTCATTTCAGGGCTTCATTATCAATCCCTCTTCAAAGCAGTCAGAACTCATGCACCTCAAGCACCTAACAACTGACTAGTGTGGCAATTAGCATAAGAAGTTAAAACTGAAAGCATATCTAAGCACATAAAAGTGTACGTGTATGTGCTTCTGATTATTAAGTGTGAGAAGATGGCTGGGTTCAGAAAACCATTATACTGGTTTTCAATTAGATGCATACCTCTGCTTTGGGTCTGCCCACCTCTTACTTAGAAAACTGAAGGAAAATGATTAAAAGGAAACGTTATGCTTGCATATCGAAACCTGTACAATAGGCCACCTCATTAAGCAACTGTCAGCCTCAGAGAGGCCAGGATATCCACAGGTGCAGGAAGCACAAGACTTCAGTTTCATTAGTAGAGCAACTTCCAGCAAGGACATATGTTTTGGTCACCTCTGCAACTCTAACTTCTTCATAAATTCTAAGTCAAGAGTTATTCTGATGCAGATTTGCAACCGAGGGTGGTTGCCACCAAGCTGATAGCTCACCTACCTCTAACTTCATGCCAGAAGAGGAGCCTGAACACTCTTCGTGCTGTAATAGACAGCCTAGTCCTAATATTTTTACCTCAGTCATGTTTTATAGGGGTATCGTACACAAAACATCTTATTAGGAAGCAATCCTAACACTCACAAATAATATTAGAAAATTTGTTCCATAAGCTTTGAAAGAGCCATAAGCTTCTAAAATAAGAACTTAAGAAAACACTGGAAACAAGAAAACATTAGGAAAACATTAAGAAAAGGTTTTGGCCCACTCTTTTGTATGTATGACTATCCCTAGTGTTTTTAACATGGCTTATCTCGTGATTTGGCCCCAAACCACCACCAAGCTGCCCATGTATTATTTGATTTCTGGTAAAGGAGCTGCTATGGAGGGAAAGTGAATGTTGTACTTTAGTGACTAGTTGCCCAGGTTGTGCTTTTATTTTTTTTTTTTCCCCTTTTAAAAACCAGATTTGTTAACCAATCAGTTATTAATATGCTCCTTAATAACTTATAGAAACATTTCAGACAAAACTGGGAATGTGGGAACAATGAATATGACAATTCCCTAAAGGCAAACACTGGTTTCCTCTGAAACTGAAAGCTGCAGGAAATAGAGCTAAACTGCAACAGGAAAATAAATGACAAAAGTCATACCCTGAATATTCCCAGTAGGCCATTTGGTCAGATGAATGGTTGCTATAGCACCAACTCTCCTTACATGAATTCACTCCTAAAGATCCAAAATAGCTTCTTTTCTAAGGAAAAAAAATACAGGCAGATAAATTTTATATCAGTAACACCACTGGAGATAGAATGTCTCCAATCACACAACAATAGCCACCAATCTCTCTAGGAGAACTTTGCTTTTAGTTATGAACCGACCCTAGCAGCAGGCTCTGGTTCACCTTCCAGAAATCATTCATGTCTTATTCTTTGACTACAATGGCAAAAAACCCTGATCCGCCAGAAGTGATTCCCTGCTGTGGTAGCAATATGGTTAATATTGTCAGTACAGTTGCAGCAAGAAACACTACGAGTTCAAGAAGGGCCACAAGGATGATTCAGGGAGTGGAGCACCTCACATATGAGGGAAGGCTGATAGAGCCTAGAAAAGAGAAGGCTCAGGGAGGATCTCATTAATGTACATTAATAACTGAAGGAAGAGTGCAAAGAGGACAGAGCCAGGCTCTTTTCAGTGGTAGGACCAGAGGCAATGGGCACAAAGACACACAGGAGGCTTCATCTAAACATCATGAAATGCTTTTTCACTGTGAGGGTGACCGAGCACTGGAATAGGTTGCCCAAGGGAGTTGCAGAGTCTTCTCCAGTGATGTTCACAAACCACCTGGACACAGTCCTAGGACGCAGGCTCTAGGTGGTCCTGCTTGAGCCAGAGTTTGGACAAGATGACCTCCAGAGGTCCCTACGAACCTCAGCTATTCTGTGATTCTGAGAGACAGGCATCTGTTGAAATTTAGCCCTGTTTGTTGTTCGAGTTCCCTTGGGAGAACTGCTCCCAGATAGTTCTCCATTTGTAACGAGTAATCATACTGCAGAGTCATTAAGCTTGGACAGGGCTTATGTTC
>NW_010531332.1:2449-8456 GCF_000687285.1 Phaethon lepturus | reverse complement strand
GGGAAAGAGCAAACTTGCAATAAGTGGTATGTGGGAGAACAAGGTCTACAGACCTTCAGATTAAATATGGTTAAAATAACAACAGAACGATAAGCATATATAAGTCAATAGGCTTCCTAGTACTTAACACTCATGTCTTGGGCTAAGTCTCCTCTGTAACAGTGGCACCTCCACTTACCCTTGCTCCAAGGCCTCCTACCTTTCCTAAAATAAATGACTCCTCAGGGTAGGCTAGAAGTGACGGGGTATTGGGCTGGTAAGCTGAATCTTGGTAGTCTGAGGCAGGCAAAAATGGCTGAGAAAGGTATCCTGGCCAGAGTAAAAGCAGCCTTGCTGCTATGCTAAATTGCAAAGATCTACCCCACCCGCTGTTTTCTGGCAGAAGATAAGATATACAGCACCTTCTCTGATTAGGCCTCTCATGTATGAAGAATAAGTTTGGTATATTAACATGTAATTAAGTTAAAAAACAAAAACTTAATGAAATTACTATGCAGCATCGCTATCTTTATGGACCTAATTGAATCACCAAGGGATTCATTTTCTCTTGGTTGCAGCAAGAAAATTTAATAAAAAAGGCAAATATTTTCCACTCCATGGTGAAACACTGTAATCACTTGCTCTTTCTATACTGCACACCCACGTTTAGAGGACAGAGGTTGGATTTAAATAGCTTCACTGTGGAATTGGTTGCGAAGCACCAAATTACACCAGGTTTCACAACTCAGGTATACAGCTGTCCAAGTTTCCTTGACCTGTGCCATTTATGAAATTATGGAACATTAGCTACAATTGGTTGGGCTGCTGCACACAACAGCAGCAGGGACATTTTTTGTTTTCAGGACACGGTTTAGGGGGCATGGTGGCATTGGGTTAACGGTTGGACTTTATGATCTTGAAGGTCCTTTCCAACCTTAGTGATTCTGTGAACAGCTAAACCGCATGAGTAGAGAGATAACAACTGAAGTTACTGTAACTTGTGTGAGTTCAAGTCTCCTTTGCTGTACTGAACTGCTTCTAACTCTTTTTTTGTCTCTAAAGCCAGATTAAGTCCACCAGAATTCATCAACACTTTGTCTTGATAACATCCCAATAAACATCTGGGAAGTTCCCCTCAGCTGGCACCCGTCACTTGCTCCATGGAGCCTTAGATCAATACCTGTCAGAGGAACCTTAACTGATGTTAATTCCCGCAGCTTGTGTAGCAGTTACGGAGAGCAGATGTGTTCAAACTAAACTAATAGAGCAGCCATTGTCATTAAGTGGTAAGAGGCCTCAAGTATTACAGCTCACAGATTGTTCCAGCTTTTTAGCTTTTCTGGGGCAAGAACACTAATAAATGAAACTAAATTCTTCAGTTTCCTATCACTTCCTTTCATGCCTGTTCCTGCTCACATTTTCATAGCATCACACTCTGCCATCTTTAACAGCTCTGGCTACCTCTTAATAATTTCCATAGCTTTATACTAACATTAGGTTCATTTTCTTATTTTATCCAAATTAAAATCCAACATTACTGTGACACCTCCTTCCAGCCATGTTGACCATGGCCAGACATCAAGTCCTGGCAACAATCTATTTGAATATGGGTTCTTTTAGAGGCATGAAATAAAATTGAATCCCCCAAGGACCATTTAAGAAATTCTAGCAAACAGCTTTAGGATCACATAGAAGTACTTTTTCCTTCCCTTTCAAATTTCTGGGCAGGGCCAGGCAAATCAACCAGCAACACTTCATGCAGGCACAGCTTGCAGGAAGTTTTGCTTGTGTATCCTAAGAGTTCTGTCAAATATAAGCACGCAGGATTTTGAAAAGACCAACTTCAGGCATTTATGCGAACAAAACTCAATTGTGGAAAAATTAACACAAAGATCTGTATGTAACAACTGTCTGTTAACCAGACAATAACTGAACTAGATTGCACTCTCAGTCATGCATGGTCAGGTCAAGCTAGTGCTACCCTGCTGAGGGTGAGAAGATAGCTTAGTCTATGCTCATTAGTCTCTCTTTCATAAATGTCAGAGTCAAACTGGCTTTATTTAAATGAGAAACATATGTCCACTCCACAGGCTCCATTTCTGCTTAAAAGAACTCTTCATGAATGAGGCAGCTCCTCTGTTTTTACCCACCTACACTCTTTTTCCTCTTAACTGCTGTGATTATCAAACTTGCCAGACAGATTGCAAAATGGGGTTGCCATGGTAAATATTTTTACTTTCAATAAACACTCCATTATACTCATTCTAATGTCTCTCAGCACACAGGGAATGTAAAAATATCATTTTGAAGTCTCTTGCCAAATTTCATGGTAAGATTCCCAAGAACTATTTTTTTAAGCAGGGCTAAGCTGATATACCTCCCATAACAAACCAACCGTACTAATAAATAACATGCAGGCTTAAACAGACATATTTTGGTTTTGCTATACAAACAATTTCACAAACTTGTTGACAGCTTTGCCAGAGCAACATCCTTAGGCAAAAACACTTTTGCCCATGTAATGTCATTTACCATCAAAATCTAACACATATATGACAAATGGAGAGTCATTTGTCCCCTCAGTTGATGGGAACCAAATAAATCACTCGGACTTTGCTGGAGTTGACTTTTCTGTCCTATGAGACCAGCTCCTTCAAAGTGTATTTTTTTTATTATTTCCCATGCAGTCTCCACATACATAATCTAAAATTCATAGCTTCTTTTTTAGGATTCTGACCATGATTTTCTTTGGTACTATCCTAAACATTAAGAATTTAAAAAGGTTCTAAACATCTGGATGTGTCTGTGTTGCTGCTATTCCTGTGCCAAAAAATTTCATTGTCACATGTGCGCATATGTTGTATTCTTTCTCATATTAATAACAACATTACTAATTCTTATGAAAAATCTACTGTGCTGCTGCCTTTGTGCATTTTTTTTTTTTTTACTATTTCTCTTTGGTGTTATATGGCCACTAAGCACTTCTGAAATAGAGAAAAACATTTTAGTTTATTTTTCTTACAGAACATCTAAGCTCCTGGCCACCATTTTGTTCACTATCTCTAATCGCAACTAATCAAGCCATTGTGCTTTCTTTTTCTCCTAGAGAATTAGGAAAAGACAAAAGTATATGCAAAGTCTAAGCTGTAGGTTCAAGTAGGAAGATATCTTACATGAAATACAAAAAACCTACAAGTTTGAGGGTAATTTGCAAGTCAGTCATTAAAAAGTCATTAAGAAAACATGTTTTATCTCTTCTCTGATAAAAGTCTGTTACAGCCAGGTTTCATAAGGGACTTTTTTTGCCATCTTTATTGTAGGAGTCTGATGTTGGTGCTTAGCCACCCCTGGGGCAGAACTGGCTCTATCCTATGGCCAAACATCCTTTAGGTGGCACTTCCACAGCTGTAAAATGTGCCCACAGCTATGGGTTTATAAACATATTCCTGTGCAGTGCTGTTCACCTCTAGTCCTGGCACTCAGTCGTATCACACCCTTCCCATTCCACCTTACCCTTTCCTTTTCTGTACTCACTACTTAAAGGCATTTAGAATTCACCACAACACCTAGTACTACTGTCAATATTGCATACCTCAAAGGATCCTAAAGAGAAAAATATCTCTTATAAATGCACATTACTCAGTCAACTGTCAATACTTGTTACTTTACATGTGCCCAATTTTCATGTTAGAGGGAGTTATTTTGTTGTTCCAGTGCAAGTCTTGGGTTGTGCAAACCCCAGTTTCGCCATGTGGGTGCCTTACGTTGTGTAATGAGCAACTGCAGGTTCTTTGAATACAGTATGATGAGACAAAACTCCTTACGATCTGTAAAAACCCTGCAATAGCTTTGACTGTTTCAGTGTGTGAAGAGAATTTAAAGCAAGCAGGACATTGAAGTACTCTGCGGTTTGATGCATCTTGCAGCTCAAGCTCTCATTCATATAGAAAGAAAAAAGAGAGAATTTAAATTTTACCTAGAGTTTGAGCCTGTAAATCCAATCCCAGGCTTTGTGAAAATGGGTAGGATGCAAGTTTTAATGCTACGAGACACCTTATCAAAACCGTCAACCACAGCAAATCTGAACTCTGAGGCATCACTGATCCTGACCCAGGCTTTGCACCTGGTGTGTGTTTCTGACCTCAGAGATAAACTGTCTTCAATCCAGTTTTATTGAAAAGAGCTGATCAAAGTAGAGGGTAAAACATACAGATCTCACAGCAAAGCACCTGGACAAACTCTTACACTGGTCCCAGGTACTCAGCTGGCCAAGCCATGGGACCTTGGGGGTCATCAGCTCCCCATCTCAGCTCATCTGGGCAGCAGTACATATCCTGCTTCCAGCTTCTGTCTTTAGAGCCCCAGGGCTGCCCAGCAAAAAACTTTCTGAAAGCTTCAGGGCACAGCAAGCCAGGTCTCCTCAGGGCAGATCACACTTGCATACCCCCAACATGCCTGGGGGCTGCACATCCCCAACTGCTGTGTTCACCACCACCATCCACCCACTGCAAGCTCATACCTACCTTGGCCAGGTCTCACTCACTCCTCCACAGCCGCACTGAGGAGCTGCAGAGTTTAGCTCACCCTATGTAACACCACTTAGGTCCCTCAAATTTACCTGAAAAGCCTTGTAGTATGATTCTTCCCATACTATCGTCACCCTCCCAAACCTGATTGGGACCTTGAAGCATAGAAAGAGCTGAAAATTAAGAAGAGTCTTCCCTCTTAAGAAATAAAGAAAAACATTTCAGGTTTACTTCATTTGAAGGTTGCAGGTTGGTTCCTTTTGTAGTTAAATTGGGACCCATTGTGTGTCTTCCACCTGATCACTTTAAAACTTTTAATCCAGGCATCTATGCCTGGAAAATTGCTTTATTGTATGGCTTCCATATTTTTAACTGTAGTTTGAAAGGCACTGTAATAGTTATGAATTCCCATCAAGACCCATTATGTTGGCAATCAGATGCCTCAAAAGGGCAAAAGTATTCCAGGCAACATTCACTATTCAGCTTTGAAAAAATCTATGTTGTTATGCTGTTCTGTATTATTCAATGTATAACAATGAAGCATTTCAAGTACGTTAAAATTATTCTGTTACTGTGTGTACTTAAACAGTCTGAAGTAAAAGAAAATATTTCTGGGAGACTGTTAGAACTTGGTGAAGAGACTTAAATTATTTTTTTTGCATTCTCTCCTAATGAGAAGAAAGCAGCTACAATGTTTACCAAAAAACCTTCCTGAGCCACCAACAAAGGAAGCGTATAGTACGTATACTTTTTCTAAACCGAAATGCATGTATCTGAAGTTAGTAACATCTTTGTGCGGTAGCTGTCTGTAACCATCACCAAGAGTCTAGTACTAGGAAGACACTTACTTCCAAGTAACAGCTCAAGTACTAAAGTAGCTATCTATCTACACCCCTCTCTTTTGAAGGCACTGTCTTTCACATCACCACTTAGTCATTACCAAAAAGCATTTCTATCAACAATATCCCCTGGAAGAGTAAAACATCAAGGACACTTCAGGGCTGTCAGCACCCTTGATCTGGGGAAGCATTGCCCCCACTGGGATTTCAGTCTGTGCATCAAGACGCTATCTGTTTTGACCCTCCTAAAGTAGTTAAAAATACACCCAAGTGATTTCCTGGAGACAGGCACGCATTTGACAATTAGGAAGCTTAAGCACAGTGCAGGTAGGTGTCATGGGCAGAGTGGCCTGGGACTGAAAATTTACCCTCTTCTACACTGGTGAAGGAAGTGCTACTTACCTGAAGTCAGTATTTATCATTTAAAACTAGATAGCACCATGACCAGTGCTCACCAGTGTGAGCTGGGTCCAAATAAGGTGCAACAAATTACAGCTTGCCTCTTGCCTTTCTCCTTCAGGGAGGCCATGAGCAGCTTGCACTTCTTCCTTCGAACAGCTCTGGTTTAATTCCTCTCCAGCTTTTCCTTTCTCCCCCAGCACAGTAAGCACATGGCCCCCAGGCAGCGACTGCCAAGGTGAGCCCCCCGAAGCCATTGCCCAG
>NW_010531332.1:0-2371 GCF_000687285.1 Phaethon lepturus | reverse complement strand
CCCCCCATCGCCCCCAGCTCCTCAAAGCCGCCGTGCCCAGGCTGCTCCGCACTCGGAGCCGGGGCACTGAGCTGGCAGGGTCGCTGGTGAGCGGAGGACGGCCGCAAATCCCTGCAAAGATTGATCTGCATCCACACTGCAAAGGAGAAGGACTATATACATATATAGTACATGTATGTATATAGTATATATACCTCCATGAAACAGCCCTGGGTTCCAGGCTGGCCTAAACATGGGTAGCAATGGTAGATGAGTTTGGGTAAAACACAGGGAAGAATACTTTAAACCTACAGCAAAGATAAATCCTCAGGGTAAACCCAAATAGCCAAGAGGATATTTGCCTCGCTATACTATTTCTATCTGTCAGCGGCAAATAGGTCCGCTCATATTTTTCAATATTCTTTAACAAGGTTAGAAATCAGAAGCAGACCAAGATGACTTTTGCAAAGCTGTAATAATTTATAACTATCAGGATGTTTGGTTTTGCTTGGGGTTTGGTCAGTTTGTTGTTGGGTTATTTAGGGTTAGGGAAGAGATGAAGAACAATGAATGACATGAAAGATGACCTGCGCCTGGAAAAACACAATTTCAGCTTTTGGGGAAAACTATTGAAAAAGAAACACAGAAGACTCCTTTCAACTGCGGCAGATAGCAATGAAAACAAAATCTCAGAACAAGTAAATTAATAAATAAGTCAGATTGCAGATTGTTGCACAGCCACAACGAGCTGCAGAGCTTATTGTTTTGCTTCCAGACCAAGGTCTACAGAAAATAAATATATGGGGCTTGGGGCATTTACAGACAACGAACATCCAGACTGAGGAATGTACCCCGAGGTATTTCGGGAATCATCTCACTGACAGAACAGAAATCAGATAAAAAAAGTAAGAAAGAAATACGACCTGTGGAGACACAGAGAGACTGAGGCTTCAACTGACGGGTAAGTAATGGCATCTTCCCACCCATAGTGCAAATAACTACATTTGAAGTTCACCGAGGAACACATTTCAGCCGATTTAGCCTTGACCTGTTTCTGAAGCTTTGTCTACACAGCGCAGCCGGCGCATCAACACACTTGCGAGGCCTGGTACCCACCTATAGATACCCCCCTCCCCACCATCACGCCTCCGCCTCGAGGCGGGGCGGCTGCTGGACGCCTGCCCTTGCAGGAGCCTTACACACCCAACCGGGTATCCAACCTTCCCCGGCACCTTTGTTATCAGCGTAACAGGAGGTGGTTTTTTACAATTCCGCAAACGGCACCTTCATTACTCCAGGGAGCCCGTCCCTGCTGCCTAAAGGCAGATGTCTGGGTGCAGGGATGGTCACCCAGAGCCACAGCCCCCGCCTGCCACGCACCCCCCGAGGGCTCCGGCTCTCTGCTGTTCAGCTCGGCTCTGAACCATCTTTCCGATGGTGTTACTTCTCAGTGCAATTCCTTCTGGCGAGCCTCATAGCCAGTTACAAAAGCAAAACCAAAAGAAAAACTTTACCTGACCCCAACAATATATCTTCCTGCGACATATAATTATTATTGTTTAGTTTTGGCACCGAGTAATCCATTAATTTTGACTGGAGTAGGAAAAAAAAAATCTGTGTAATACGCATCTTTCAAAGAATGGAAAGCGTACCATGTCTCCTGCCACAAACCAATCTCCGCCGATCTCCAATAACACGTGTGCTTGAACATTAGCTGGAATAAATCCAAGAATGAAAAGAAAAATCTTCATGAATTCAAGCGCAGTGAGCTTAATGTTATTCTCCAAGAAGAAGAAAAGGCTACGCAAGTTTCTTTACAACAAATTATGTTTGCTCGGCCCCTCGTACAGCACTTCCAAGTGCCAGATACAGTACTGGCTACAGTGCCGCATCGGGCACAGTCGCCTTTGCGTTGCAACAGGAGTTTAGATCCTCAAGCACTGAAAATTGAGGTGTCTCTATCGACTCTTGCACATGGATTCTTTCCGCTGAATCTTTACACCACATCAATCTTCTGTGTTTCGGTGTTTACTTCAGTTTCTGTTTATCAACTTGCAATTATTTAATCAAGAAAGGCTCTTGCGATGCATTATCACACTTTGAAAAATAATACCAAGGATGAAAGAGAGGAAAAGCAACAGATGAGTAACAGTTCCAGCAGGACAATTCCATTTGCAAACGACAAGCTATAACAAGCGCCTCAGCCTCCCCACAGATTTCTTTTTAAGTTTAGCAATAACGTGTTAAGCGTGCCTCCAACTTGTGAGGCATTTCACGGCGTAAACGTTCCGGTGAGCCTTTGGTGACCGCAGCAAAGCGCACTAGAACAGCCCCGCTGGGACGCGGCTCTGCCCGAGCGGCCCGAGGCTGCCCCGGGGGCTGCGGGGACCTT
>NW_010531331.1:518-781 GCF_000687285.1 Phaethon lepturus | reverse complement strand
ACTGGATGCCCCTCCAAGTGAAAGCAAACTGCTGCCTGTACTCTGCAGCCAAAGGGACTGAGAAAAACACATTAGTGATATCAGTTGTGGCGTACCACTTGGCTGCCTTTGACTCCAGTTCATATTGGAGTTCTAGCATGTCCGGCACAGCAGCACTCGGTGGTGGCATCACTTCGTTCAGGCCACGATAGTCTACTGTCAGTCTCGACTCTCCATTAGACTTTCGCACTGGCCATATGGGGCTGTTAAAGGGTCAGCAAGTC
>NW_010531331.1:0-232 GCF_000687285.1 Phaethon lepturus | reverse complement strand
CTCCTGCCACTCATTCCCAGTTAGGCTCACTTCAGCCTCCAATTCATTTAGCTGTTGTTATTCACCTGTCACTCCAGAAATACAGACAGGTTCTGCCCCTTTCTAGTTCAATGGCCTTAGGGTACACTGTGCACTGGTGTCCACTAGAACCTTATGATATGCCAGGCCATGGAATCCACACAGTCTAATAAACTCTGTTAACCCTCTCCTCCGCCTGGCTGGACGCAGGGGC
>NW_010531330.1:13960-30057 GCF_000687285.1 Phaethon lepturus | reverse complement strand
GCCTTGCGGGCAGGAGCCGAAGGGTCCGCCTGCTGTCCGTCCCGGGGGGGTGACGCCCCCTCGTGCCGCGAGGGAAGCGACTGCGGTCGCGGGGTCGCAAGTTGTGGCAAGGGAAGCGAGGAAAACGCTCTGCAAACCCCTCTCTCGGGCAGGAGGGGTTTGTAAAGCCGATCCGAGAGGCCCTGGGGCATCTTGGTGAAGATTAGTAGAGCCCAGCTCGAACGAGGACAAACACGGGCTGTTCGTAGAAGGAGAAAGTTTGCCCCGTCTAGAGCCGAGGGAGTTTCGGTGGTGGAGCTGTGAGGACTCCCCGGTAACCCCCAGGAGTTCCTGACTCAAGGTGATGGGGAGCCAGAGTGAGGTAACCTCTGAGGGGTGGGTGCTGAGAATAGCACGGTCAGGTACTGAAGAGCGCGAGGCAGACATGCTAATTGTTGTTGTAAGCTTGTTGAACTCCAGTGTGCTTGAATAAGATGATGAGTTCAGTGGAATTCATAACATAAAATAGCAAGCTTGAAGCTTGACATGTCTTACAATGAGCCGTATCTTAACAGCACATACCCACTGCACATGAACATTGCTCAGCATCTCTGACTGAACAGGTTTATGCAGGAGACGTTCAAGAGATCCATCTGTGTAGGTCAACTGGAAGAATTAGGACCCAAATCTGTACTATATTCCAGGGGCACTACAATGAAGCATTCATTTGTTAAGCGGGACTGTTCTAAGGTTGTTTAAAATAAAAAATTATATATAGGGTAAAACATGTTTCTGCCGCCTTGAGGTTAAAGTAATGCCTTATTTTACAAGCAGACCTACTGATCTCTTTATGAAAACAAATTTGGGTTAATTTGGCCTGTGATGGATGTTTCAGTATTTCTACAATGTCTAGATGTATTATCATTCTCCTTATTCTTATAAAATGCAAGATACACAGACTTCATTAATTAATTCTTTGAAAGCTTATTCACATTTCCCCAATTAGCACATCAGTGTATTTTTGGTTTTAAATCCTGGTCCTTTTTCTTAAGGTGAAAACTTGCCTTTGTGGGGGTATAGGATATAGCAAGCACTTAGTGATTAATGTGTCCCAAAGATGTTTTCATTCTTTGATGTCAGGAAATATTAAGCTCTTCGAACAGAAATGATGACTTACTGGCTCCAGCTGATTCGCAGAGTCAGACCAGCATTTTTTTGCAGAGCTCTTTGTTGTAACAAGTGCTCATGTAAGTTTGTGCCAGTCTTGCCTTATATTATTGATCTGGCTCATGAAACTGAACACTGTAATTGCAAAGGCCTCGCCTAAGGATTTCAGATAATATTCTGAGCAAAGTGATTCAGTGGTGCTTTTGTGAAATGACAAGCTGATACAATATCTGTTGCCTATGCAGGAGCATCCCAAAGGCCTGCCCCCACCTTTCGTTTGGGCTGGGATGGTGTGACATACAATAGGGTGCAGCTTCATTGGTCTCTCACTCGCGGGGGGCTCTTCTAGCAATGTTTCCCATGCTAGCTGTTCTTGTGCAAATTCTTCAATTGGCGTAGATTAATTTATATTGTCAAAGCAATCTCTGTAAAGGAAAGTATAGACAAGAATTTGGAGAAGGAGCTCAAAACAGTCCTTAGGATGTGAATTCCAAGCATGTAATTGTCGTAATTAGAAGGTCCTATTTTGTGAGATTAGGGCCCTACAAAACCAGTCCTTTTGGTAAGTGTAGAACATCTGTCTTACAGGTATTAATAGAAGATATCAAAGTATTTGAAAAAAAAAAAAAAGAAAGAGAAAAGCATTGAAGAATTATCAACTCTTTGAAAAGTAATTAGGAAATAGAGCAAACTTAGGGCCTATTAAGAGGATATTCTTTAAAGTTTTGTTTCAGACTTCAAAAAGTTTTTTCTTCAAAATTAAATAAAAGTTATTAAAGTCTCAGCTTTTTGTGAATACCTTTGTACTGAAGTCATTAATTTGAGTAGAACTGCCAGCTCTTTTATTCTTCATTATGGTAAACATAAGGCAATCTACCTTAGACTTCAAGTTTAATGGCTCTTGAAATAATTCTGCTGTATTTACCTCCATTTGCTCATATTGCTTTCATTACTTTAAGTGTTGTTTGAATGCTTTTTAACTTTAATTTCATTTATATTACCCACCTGGTGATCTCTGTGCTAAGTGATTTCATATTACTTCACAAACGGAATAAAAATGAATACATAAAAATGTGGTGTTTAATTTTTGCCTCCTCTTCTGAAATCTGAGACTTGACTTAAAGTGTCCTTTTCTTTGAATATGGGATTTCCTAGCATAGAAAAATAAAATAACTTTTAAACTTTATGTTGTGACTTATGCTGTAGCCTCTTAGTGTGAAGTGCAGAAAAATAAATAAACCACACACTAGATCCTGTAAAGTACTGAGTTTGCTGTAAGACTGACTTCACTGAGTCAAAAAAGTATTTCTCATCCTGCATGATTTGGTATCTACTTTCACTTTAATGACTTCCTGATTAAAAACAAAGTATTCTGAATGTTCTTTTTTTCATAAATGATCACTTATTATAACATTTTTGTGTGAAGTAAAACAGTGTGGATTTTTCTTTAGCTTGGAAATCCTTTCTTCAAAGCTACAGACTTCTGCATTAGGTCCCAGTTCAGCAAGGACTTTAAGCAATTGGAAATTAGATATATGCTAAAGCAACTAAATTTAGACCTTTGGCATAAAAGTTACATCAAAAAATTAGTTTGGTCTGGGTCTACAATCTCATGATAATGCACTTAGTCTTCCTTGCATGCAGGAATAAACTTAATTTAATGTCATGAGCTCTGGCATTGTGGCAAATGTATCTTGAAGATTTTCACTATCTGTCTGAGCTATGCAGGCAATTGCCACCTGCCAATTATAGACATGTGAGAAAGTACTGTTTGAATGTGTCCAAAAAGCTTTTGAGTCATGCAGTCCTCTTGCATAACACAATAATATTGCTACTGGCAAACAGCTATAATAAATATTAAATCATAAAGGTCAGTAGCATATATCTTGATGAAGTATTTTAGATAAACAAGAGTGATTGATTTCAGATTTGAGCTCTTTGCTTTGAGCACCACTTACTCTATTTTTGCCACAGATACTGATTTCCTTTTCCCATCTTTTTTTAGGCTAAACAAAATACCACCCTTCCCTTTATTCTCTAGCATGTATAAAAGCACAGACTGCGTCAGACACTGGAAAGCTGCGTGGAGATTTTACTTTGCAAATGGAGCAGCATGCTGGCAGCATAAAGGATGAAAGTCTTTGAAGGCTCTTTTGAGGATAGAAATCAGCCCATGATCTCCTTCAGGGTGCAATCTTATTTGTCATTATTACCAAGGTTTTTTCAAACACTCACCAAGATAAATTCCAATTTAAAAAAGAGTCCCAGTGAGCTGGATATATATTATATAGATATATAACACAGCTATAGTTAATGCACTTTTTACACCTCAATATAATGCAAAAATACTACAAAACAAATACCTTTACATTGGAGGCTTAATTTTATCCAGGCACATGAAAATATGCCACAAATCCAGCTACCTTAGCTAGCACCTTTAGCAAAACTTTAACTCCTATGTACAATAAATGGTCTCTGAAGACTGCAGATGAGGTAAGCTTTTGGGGACATAGCTGCTTATATAATGCCTTTCCCATGAACGAAAGGTGTTTATATCTAGCTCTGCTAGGCCAGTACTTACAGAATAAAACAATAAATCGTATCAATGTTTTGAAGACAAATTATTCACAACACTGTATTACCTAGAGTGATGCCATATTTTACATACCATTAAGAACGGTTTCTAATAAGATGTGTTTCAGAACAGAAGACGTTTGTTGTATCTATCTATCTCATCTATTCGTGTGTTGCTACCCTGCATATACACTAGCCTTTGGATCTTAAAGCATAAGATAAGTCTCATGTGGCTGAATATATGTATGAGTGATTACTGGTGCCCCAGTACAGGTAATTCAATTAGTTGTCGTTAATCTGAACGTGCCAACTCAAATAACCATCCTTGGAAAATCATCTACATTGCTCCTGAGGCTTTTCCTGTGTCTTTAAATAACCTTACTTTTGCCTCTTTGCCTCTGGGATCTCTACATAGATCTCACTTAAAGGTTGTGTTTTTTCATGTACTTAGCATTTTTTTCTTTGTTTCCAGAAAACAAAAGATCAGATGTCTATGGTTACTGAAAGGATACTTGCAAAAAATGTTAAGTAGATTTCAACTAGACCTTAGACTCCATCGTTAAATTGCCTCCTAAGAATTTGGTGCAGGAAAACAGTGGTTTGTCATTCATTGTTTGTACTTGATTGCATTAAGCAGTGACCGATGGTAGATCCTAGCTCATCACTAAATACTTCCATATTTACCGAAAGACCTGATGACTAAGCCACAGGTATGGTCTCCAGTGAGATACATAACTCTAAAAGATTAGTTTTTCCTAATGCAAGAGTACTTGTTTACAGAAAGAGAAGTAACAGTAAGCTTTACAATGTTTTGAGAAAATCTGACAGTAGTCCTTTCTTCCTGTTGGAGGGTTGTGCTGTTGCTACATTATTTAAGAAGTACTTCCATTACTCAATTTCAAGATGAAACTACAAAACAATCCCAGATTTCAGAAAACTAACCACAAGCACACTGAAAAGAAGAGGTTTTTTGCTGTGAAACCTTGAAAGAATAGCTATAGACAGAGGAAATAAAAGAAGAAAAAGGGAGAACAGTATTGATGCTAAATTGTCCTTTGCATATACATCCCTAATGGACTATACATATAAATCATTCACCTAGAACAGGGCAAAGTCTGCCAGCAAAATCTGCTGAACAAACAACAATTGTTTAACTAACTTTTAGAGGCCATTTATTCTATGCTAACATTGGTTTTTAAAGGTAACTGCGCCCAGGAGCACATGAACAGAGAGGCTGAAGCCAGAGCAAATTATGCTGTGGCAGGTGTGTATAAATAAGCAGATTTATGTTTTAAAGTGTGGGAAACAAACACTGAAAAATAAGCAATTGAAAAACTGGCCACATTTAGCCATGATTTTTCTAGGGGTAAATTTGCCAGTGTTGTGCCAGGCTTAAAGCAGTTTTTTAGTGTGCTTTAAGTAGCACAGTAAGTTGTAGTTTAAGTAAGTTGAGTCATGCATCCACACCTTTTGAAAATCCAGATAGCTGGATTTGTCGTGGGCTAACTTCATAGTGATTTCCCGACAAACTAACTATTACACACAGGCAATGCAAAATATCACAAAATTTAGTATTCTGGACAAGGATGTTGTCCAGAGCATTGAGGGAGATTATTCAGCCCCAAATACATAACATGACCAAGAGCGTGTGCCACAACAAGTAATGGTGGGATGTGGGACGGATGCCAGCTCTTGCTTTGCTTCACTCAGTAAAATCAATTGTCTGTTCAAAATGAATGAAAAAGAATGATGTTATGACACTGGTAAGAGAGGAGCAAAAGGAACTAAATTGTTCTATTTGATACTTACTTAGTACTTTAGGTTTATTACTGAGTATTTAAATACCAACTAACTGAGCTTTGCAACAGCAGTATAAAGAAGATAAGGCATTTTTCCCCCATTTCTGCCATGTTCCACAGAATCTGGTAAACTCTTCATTTCCGTAGGACTAAAAATAAAGATATCTAATTATGAATGTAGAACTAATGAGATAATCTGCCAAACTTGCAATTTTTTTCTAAGTATTCCAATAAGCAAAAGTATTGCACCTTTATTATTATTATTATTATTATTATTTCAGTCAATAAGATCGTGGATTTTAGGAGAGTGAAATTTCAGTTGTTCAAGGATTTAGTGGATGAGACCCCCTGGGAAACTGCCCTCAGGGATACAGGAGCAGAAGGAGAGCACAAGAGAAGAGCTGGCGGCTGATTTTTTTCTTAGAGCACGAGAGCTTTCAATTCCCATGTGTAAGAAATCAGGTGAGGAATGCAGGAGACCAGCATGGCTGAGTGAGGACCTCCTGGTCACAGTAGCGTGTAAGAAGGAAATGCACAGGCAGTGGAACCAGGCATGTTTATTCTGAGAAGAACAGAGAGACACTGCACAGATGTGTATGGGTGGGATCAGGAAATCTATTTGGCAAGGAATGTGAAGGACAATAAGGGCTTCTACAGGTACACTGGTCAGAAAGGAAGATAAAAGAAGATGTACCCCCAACAGGAGAAAAGTGGCAACTGACAGAGAGAAGACTGAGGTACTCAGTCTTTTTTTTTTTGCCTCATTTTTCACTGGCAATCATTCTTCTTACATCTCTTGAGTCCCTGATCCTCAAGCCACGGACTGGGTGAACAAAGTCCCTCCCATCTTAAAAGAAGATCAAGTTCGAGACTGCCTGAGAAACCTGAATATATACAAGTCTATGGGATTCAATCAAGCATCCCAGGGTCCTGAGGAAATTGGCAGACATGGTTGCCAAGCCCCTGTCCATGATACTGGAAAAGTCATGGCAGACAACTGCCCAGTGACGGGAGAAAAGACAATATCACACCCATTTTTAGAAAGGACAAAAAGGAAGACCCTGGGCACTATCAACCAGTCAGCCTCACTTCAGTGCCCAGGGAGATAAAGAACAGATCCTCCTGAGGGTCATGTTGAAGCATATGCAAGACAGGGAGGTGAATAGAGACAGTCAGCATGGCTTCATGCTGATGCCAGAGTAATGCAGTGGCCTTCAATGGAGTGACTGCATCAGTGGACAAGAGAAGAGCTACTGATGTATCTACCTGGATGTCTATAAGGCCTTTGATACTGTTCCCCACAGCATTCTTACCTCTAAATTGCAGAGATACGCATTTGATGGATGGACTGTTAGATTAATAAGGAATTGGCTGGATTGCCACATCCAAAGAGTTACAGTCAATGGCTCAATGTTCAAGTGGAAACCAGTAATGAGTGGTGTCCTTCAAGGGTCCAAACTGGGACCGATACTTTTCAATATCTTCATCAACAACATAGATGTTGGGATGGAGTGCACCTTCGGCAAGTTTGCAGACAACACCAAGCTCAGCAGTGCGGTTGACATGCCTGAGGGACAGGATGCCGTCCAAAGGGTCCTTGACAGGCTTGAGGAATGGGCCCATGTGAATCTCATGAAGTTCAACAAGGCCAAGTGCAAGGTCCCGCAGCTGCGTCAGGGCAATCCACAATATCAATACAGGCTGGATTGAGAGCAGCCCTGCTGAGAAGGACTTGCAGATACTGGTGGATGAAAAGCTGGACATGAGCTGACAATGTGTGCTCACAGCCCAGAAAGCTAGTCCTATCCTGGGCTGCACAAAAAGGAGCATGGCCAGCAGGTCAAAGGAGGTGATTCTCCCCCTCTACTCTGTTCTCATGAGAACCCACCTGGAGTACTGAGTCCAGCTCTGGGGTCCCTAGTACAAGAAAGACGTGGACCTGTTGTAGTGGGTCCAGAGGAGGGCCACAAAAACAATCAGAGAGATGGAACACCTCTCCTGCGAAGAAAGGCTGAGAGAGTTGGGGTTGTTCAGCCTGGAGAAGAGAAAGGTCCAGGGACACCTTATCATGGCCTTTCAATACATAAGGAGAGCTTATGAGAAAGACAGAGAAAGGCTTTTTTACCAAGGCCTGTTGCAACAGGACAAGGGGTAACTGTGTTAAACTGAGAGTCAATTTAGATTGGAGATAAGGAAGAAATTTTTTACAGTGAAGGTGGAACAAGTTGCCCGGAAAAGTTGTGGATGCCCTATCATTGGAAGTATTCAAGGTCAGGTTGAACGGGTCTTTGAGCAACCTGATCTAGTGAAAGATGTCCCTGCCTATGTTGGGTGGAGGTTAGACTAGGTGGTCTTTGAAGGTCACTTCAAACCCAAACCATTCTGTTATTCTATGATTCCATGGTTCCATGATTCAATAATTTTAAGACTTGGTTAACTTATTTCCCTTATTCCTCATTAACCCAGAATTCATTTGTCCCTTTGAGAGCAAAGGACTCATTAGGAATCATGCCAGAAAACAGAGGTCTCAAACTGTCCCCTTTTTCCAGAATGAAGGATGCAGGATCACACCAACATGAAATATTTGAGGATGAGGTGCAAATAACTCTTTCTTGAAAAGAGAGCAACCAGTTCAGACATCCACTTTCACTCTGACATCGAACAAAGGAACTCATCCATTGCTTGTGGTCTCTAAAGAAAAATATCTAACCATTTTTTTCAGACAGATTTATTCCACCCTCTCTAAACAGATCCTTAGAAATGCATTTAATCCTTAAAACAGGAACACATCTTTCCCTTTCTTGTAATGTATTTGCTTATTTATTGGTTCACTTCCTTAATACCTGATTCATATTTGCTTGCCAGAAGATTCCTCCTGGAAGCACCTCCAACCAGATTAACAAAACAGCAGGAGAAAGTAAGTGCTGAGGTCTTGCAACTGGCCTTTAAGTCAATGACTAGATATTTCTTTGCAGAGGTCATTGTCCCTCAAGTGAATAATGATCACCTAGAGAGAACCATAGTAAGCCATGGAGTGAATTTGGAATATGTCAGGGATGTGACTCCACAGCATGCCACCAAAATTGATTTCCTCATGGCTCACATGCAGAAAGCTGAGCAAGGTATGTGACCTTACCTGAGATTCCCTTGTGCATGATGTGCTTATTTCTGTGGCCAGTGAACCCAGGTTTCCATAAACAGAATCCTTTCTCTTGATCCTGCAACAAGAGCAGATAACCATATATGAGACTGAATTTTTACCTTGTTATATGATTCTTCCGAAATAATCAAACATAGGATTGCTAGAGCCAACTGAATTGTTTTTCATCCGTTTAACAGCGTGGCAGATGTAGCCATTTATATTATGTATCTGGAGTCCTCTAAATATAAACAAAATGTTCTGCAATCCATTTTAACTCTAATGTAAACATAAACCTGATTATAAATTGCCTGTTTCCATGGGGAAACACTGGACTAAATATTAACAAAAATGCAGTTAGTGCTTTTCAAAGATGCAATATGGTTTTTCAACCACAGTCAAATTGATGTTTTGGTTTTGTGTTTTTTTTTAATGACAAGAAATCACTATACCCATCCCTTGTGAGATACCTGTCCTTGTTTTGTAGATTTCATTATTTTCCTCTCTGTTTTTTGTAGTCCTCTTGGAAATAGTAATGTTTCTTGTTTGTAAGATTTGCTATCAACCTACCTTCTTTATAGTTTATAAATCAAGAAATTGTATCCAATTCATTCATTGGCTGATGAAAGATCTGCTGTGTTGTATGAGAATATTCATGTGGCAATGACACCCTGGAATATCTATCTGAACATAACTGCCATTTGAAGTACCACATTACTTCAACTTGAATTTCCTTTAGCATTTTGTGCAAATTCCTAGAAGTGAATGAAAGAAATATGGGAATGTTTTAGCGGTGCTTTTATATGTAAATATTCTGTGCATTCAGACCAGATATTTGTATAAATGCTTGTACTGAATTCCTCAGTCTCTGTGTCAAATTGGTATTTGCTTGCATTCTGTCAAAAATATGTCTTCAGTCAACCTAATGCAGGAGAGATTTAAAGACTTCCATCATGGCAGCTACTTGTTATGGATGTAAAGTTCAAGCAGGAGCCACAGTTCTGCAAGTGTAGGTAGACTGCTGATGATAGACTGTAACTGCCTGAGCCATCAGGACAACTAAGAGCAATTTTTGTAGCTTTGTCTTTTTTTCAAAGATTGGTGAGAAATACTTGTCACAGTCTTATTAAGTCTCATTCATGTCATGAACATTTTTAGGAGCAACCTAAATGCTTCTTTCAACAGCCAGCCAAGTCAGTCCCCTTTTGCCAATTGTATAAAGTTTCTACTGAGGTATTGGAAAGTGTGCTGAGGGATGGGTCTGCTGTGGTTCTGGACTGATCTGGGTGTGAAAGGTGCAGTGATACTTGCTCAGATCCCCCCAGGAAAACACTAAAGGAGACAGAGGAAGACCAATAGCCCTGAGTGCAAAGGTAGTGAAACATGCAAGTTGATCAGTAGAAGAATTTTGTGTGCTTAAGCAAAATCCAACAAAACTGTTGGATCTTATGGAAACAAGTGAGGAGGAGAAAAAAATGTCTGTGGATGAAAGTTGCTGTTACACTATTTTTCTTGCATTCCAGAGTTGATAGTTAAGTAGAGGTTCAGTGAAACACCTAAGTAGCCTCAGCGTCTGTCTTCTGATAAAGTATGGTATGGCTGAAGCTTTGCTGTGTTCAAGTGATGCTGCAGGAATAATCTCCAGGTAGGAGGTCTCTTGGGAAGTTGGCTATCAGTGAATATGGCAACAGCACCCCAGCATGTCTGTTTGATAAAAAGTTGTGTCATGATGCATTAATTAAAGAAAAAAAAAAGATGCACTGTCCTTTTGAGATGATTCCCACCTCTGTATCCTTAAGTGTAAACATGGGCCTTCAGCCCTGTTTCCAGCATGTAAACCATGGAGAACTGAAAGGTTCAAGATGTCTTCCTTTCTTTCCTTCATTCCTTGTATTTCCTATAGGTTAAATTTAGAGAATTTCTTGTTCAGTATGTAGATGTTTCAGGTCACCATTTCACTATAGATTTTTTAGGACACCTAACTCTTTACCCACATTATATATTGTAGAATCATAAAATCATAGAATAGTTTGGGTTAGAAGGGACCTTTAAAGGTCATGTAGTCCAAGCCCTCTATGATGAGCAGGAGGAGCCCAGGAGGCTAAACCTAATCCTCAGTTTTTCATTTCACTAAGCAAAGTGCTGCACTTAACTGCTAGGGCTTGTCCTAAACCTGTAAAATATTACATGTGTATAAGTTATTTTAAGCCAGCCTTCCCTTACTTGATCCCTCATACCACAAATATAATCGCAGTTTTAGGAAAGAAAATATTAGTTCTGTTAAGCCACAATTTCTAATAGTGGACCTCTTGTTTGGGATGGCAGAGTGACAAAACACTAACAGTCAGTCTCTTTGTGAACTTTATACTGTAGATCATAAAATGAAGTAGCTACATTTCCATTAAACTCTATTAACAGCAGGGGTGGGGCTGGATAATTCAGACAACCTACCATTAAACTCTTTATTTTAACCATAGGGGAGAGGGCAGTGGGAAATAACAGTGTAGAAGGTTATTCTATTCATAACTGTGAATTAGTGTGGTATTAGTGCGGCCTTTTGGTAAGAAATAAAAGAGAAGGGTTGCAAGAGAGCTGTTGCACATTGTGCAGGATTCATGAAATAAGAAAGCAAATACCTATTTTCTAAAGCATCATTCATAGTGATAAAATCGCTAATTGATATCACAAAAAACCTAACTCAAACAAGTCAAAAACAGATGAAACACTATGAGAACTGAGAAATGCTTTAACATTTTGGCAAATACTCTGAAAATATATTTGAAGACTCTAAGTGGTCCCTAATGGGTGCCCACTTATTTTTTCACTAGAATTCTGGAAGAGAAAAGCTCCTGAAGAACTTGTGTCTGTGTTTTCTGTTTTATTATAATGGATTTTCTTTAAAGTGAAATAAGTAGTTCTGTTTACACATTGCAAAGATTTAAAGTAAGCCTGGTCTCACTCCCTGGAAACACACAAGCATTGCACTTGTCATGTTAGTAATCCAGACTTATTTCTGTCCACAAGCTTTCCTTGGTAAAGACTCTTAAAACAAAGAAAGTGTTTGTGAAAATACAGCTGCTTTTCAACACTATGAATGCAAATGAAAAGCCATGATTTTTCAGATAACCATCCAGTCACTTCCATGTCTTTGTCTCCTAGACTGTACTAACACTGTCAGTGTTAGCATCTATTTATTTTTGCAAAACTTTTTGTTGATATATGCTTTTATGAAATTAAAAGTTGTTAGAAATCTGTCTCATTTCAACGGCATTGCTGTTCCTGGGAAGTTCCTTGGAACACTGTAAGTTTTATCTTGCTAAAGAAAAGTGAAATGTCTCATAATTGTTTATAACCCATAGCCAGGTTGTTTCGTGAAGGTAATTTGAAAACTCCTTTAATTAAATAATGTTAATAGACTAGTGAATGTGCAGGATGAATGGCCAGGTTTTCCTAAAGCTTTGAAAGGAGCTGAAGGGTGGCTGAGGACAGCTTAGACTTCCATTAGTGAGTTATCCACAAGGTCAGCTAAGCTCGTCTGAAATTAACTGTCTTGAAAGAACACATCTATGGGACAAGGGGATTCACTGTACTTGTGAGGTTAACAACATATCTAAAACATTCCCACCCTCACTCATTTTTGCTATGTCACTGCAGGTATAAGCAGGTATGGAGAATTTAAATCCAGAATCCTATTACAAAATTCTGTGTGAATCTATGTGCTTATACTGCTATGCTATATTGAATTTAAATTATAATTTTTACTTTCTCTGGACATCAGCTGGACAGATTTCTTCAAGCATACCTCTGATATCCTGGGATGAAGACAGTCAGCAAAAAGAAAATCTGTCAAGTTCCAAATGCATTTTTAAACCATATTCTGTCCATATTTTTGGTATTTGTAACTGAAGTATTGAGCAGAGTCCTGATGTTACGTATATCCTACAGACACATCTGTCAGTACAGCCTATTTGGCACAAAGTAGTATAAAGATAACAGAATTACTAGCAGGAACAATAATTCCTCCGTAAAATCTTAATGTCTTGGTTGTGAAACCTTTATTCATATAGAATCATGTAGTGAAAGAGAGCCCAGAAAGCCAGCCGTTCCATTACACTGCCTCAGAGCAGGGTCACTATGCCTAAAATGAATACTTTTTCATTTAAATACTTCTGATGGAGCATTAACTCTAAAACTAGTGAGTTGGCCAATGAAGTATGGCAATAGTGGATTTCACTGTCTCAAAATGTAGTTACTTGGTTGAATCATTTCATACAAGTCTACCTGCAGGCTTCATAAATTGGCATAAAATCCCTCATTTTTGGTTAAACAGCATATGTAGCTGTCGTCCTTTGTAATGCACTTTCCCCCAGCCCATATACAATCATGTACTGCTGAGCATTTTTGTTTTGCATGACCCTTCTTACCTTTTGGGCCAGAGGAACATTTTGCCGTTGGAACAGAGCAAACGGAGAGGACTTTGACTGTGGGCAGACCTGTACTAAAAAGATTATTTGACAGCTTTACTCTTTTGTAGCCCATGGAAGCGTCCTGTCCTGTCCTAACTGATTCAGTCATCCCTTGAAATTACAGCTGAGGATGAAGCTGATAAATTAACCTTACAGTTACCCACTCCATTTTAATAATAATAACAGGAAAATCTTGCTTTGTTTGCAAAAATGAAGTAAATGGAAAATTCCACAGGTAGGAACAGATTAGACCATCAATTACCATTGTGAAAAAGATTTAAGAAGAATACAGCTGGACATTATGCTAGTTACAGATGCAATATATATGATATTTCATCATTAAGTGCTTCAAGGTCAGTGATAAGACTGATTTTTTGTTTTTATGACGTAGAATGTTGATAATTGGTCACTTACAGGACAGTATTATGCTCAAGCTTTAGCTATTTTCTCTCTCCCTAAAATGCTGTAAGCACTGTGTCTGTTCCCATATCCATAATTAAAATGAATTATTTTCTGAGGAGTAAGTGGAACTAATACAGAGGTCTATAGAAAGCCCATGCCACCACAAATGAACAAAAATATTGTAGGAGGCCAGGTCTACAAAAGAAAAGTCTCCCCAGGGTTTCTTGCTTTAGTCACAGCTTGAGTGACCTAAAAATAACATATTACTGCATAAAATCACAGCTCTATTATTCCCCATGCAGTGTTACCAACATTTCAAACTAAATTAAAGAAACCATTCCAAGTTTAGTTTTCTGAATCTGTTTTGCAGTCATCTTTCCATCTTCTCTGACTTCTGCTTTATAATCTACCCTCATTTTATCTGTTTAATTAAGGAAATAATGCTTTATTCACCACATGTCTGTCTTGTTAATGAATATCAGCATTTTCACCTACTTCCAAATCAGAAGGACACTTCCACACACATTCTCTCCTGTAGTTCTGTATCCAGAAATCCACAAGATTTGTCTAGGATCCAGATAAGTGTTCAGTATTCTCCTCATCTCTGAGCAGTAACTAAGGAGTGTAGCTTGAAACACATCAAGAGCATTTCAAAGGATCACTGGGGTTTATTATAGCATAGACTATTTTTTTCTAGCCAGATATATTTTCATCTATTTTGTTTCTTAGGATTGTTTCACTTACTGAAAAGAACACAGCAAGATGACATGCACACCCCTTTGTTAAAGGTCAAAATTACTTTACAGTAAATTAATCTCATGTAGATTTTTGTGCTAGTCAATTCTTTACGGTTTATTTACTGCTACAATGCTAATAATAGGTAGAAAGAAGTATGTGTATGTGAATTAATGTTCACTAGATTGTTTTTGACAATGTAGCCTATTGTTTTGAGTTTGCATTGTATAATGCCCATCACTCAGTGTCGGGAACTGTATGTGTGGCAGCAGCATCTTCTGGAACATCAGTTGTGATATTTAATTGCTGTACATTGTATGAAGAGTAGTCATCTTCTCTTAGGAAATGGCAGGGCTGCACCTTTAGGTTGCAATAACATCCTCACTCGTACTAAGGTGTTGGCTATAAAAGGTTCTTATCAACATGTGTAACTAATGAAAAATACATTTTTTTCAGAAGTCCAGAGTTAAGAAACAATAAGTAAGAACTTCTAAAGTTTCTGCAATGCTCACAGCTTTTGTCTCGATGCTGTTTGTGCATATGTGTTTACTTCATCCAAAAAGAGCTTGTAAGAGCTTAAAGAAGACCCCTGAAGAGGAAGGGTATAGACTTTTCCCCAAGATATCAAAAAATTCATCAGTTCTGTCAAAATGCAAACCACGTTTCTCCAGAAGAAACAGAGACAGGTTTGGGCAAGACTGGTGGGGAAAGCATAGAACATTTTCAGGTTCTGCACAGTAATCTCTGCCTGAATGAATTGCCAAAAATAAGAAAATGCTCAAACTTGGACTATATAGTGCAGCTATAGCTGTTTGTGTACTCTGAACTTCGTATACAATATCAACTTGCCTTTCCTTCAAGTTACTTCCATTCCTATATCCAGTGTTGCAGAGTGTTTCTTTTTGGGTAGGATCCTCCTACTCAAAAAATCATGATGGAAACACGATGGCAATCCCCACTCCAAAACAGTTGCTTCTTGCATGAGAGTGAGGCATCAGTCACACACAATGCAATGGCTAATAATGTTGATGCTTAAATAATCATCACTAAGCATGTGCATTGATTCTTCGTGTACATAAATTAAATACATTGCCCCATTTCCAACATCAGTTGCCATATTCATCCACATTCATCCCTTATTTGGTCTTATTTGCAATCTGAATTGCTGTAATTTAGGAGGAAGAGAGAAAGAGAGAATGAAGATGAGACTGGAACAGTAATTTCTTATAAAATGCCTGTATAGTTAATACATATTAACTGTATCCAAACTCAGCCTATTATAAGGCTGAAATATGAGCTAAGACCCTGTATGGCAGAGATGCCATTAAGCTTGGCATTTCTAGCACTGCCTGGAGTTGGGATTAATTTGTGACTTGACACTCTGATTACATTGCTGTGGGTTAGTGCAGAGGAAGAGAAGATGAAAAAAAACGGAAAAGGGGGATATCAGGCAGTTATGACACATCAAACTGGTGAGTTTTTTCTTCAGGTGTCAAGTGTGCAGAAATTTGCTAGAACCAACTCATTGCACTGGTGTATGTGGAAATAAGAGAGATATTACATGACTTTTCAGAGGCAGGCTTTCAGTCTTGTGAAATTCTTTCTACCAACCTCTCTCTGTTACTCTGTGTTATGACTCCAGAGGACAGAGCTGTAGTTTTTCCTCTAAAACAAGAATCCACAAGCACCTTTATCATGCCCCTGTTGTTTATTTAACTTAGTACACTTATAGTGTTTCTGTTTATGGTTGTTTTCTGCGGCAGAAATGTACCTCTAATCTCTGTTCCAGCAGTTTGTCAGAGTTTCTATATACTATTAAAGAAACTGAGCTCATCT
>NW_010531330.1:0-13929 GCF_000687285.1 Phaethon lepturus | reverse complement strand
CTCTTTCCCCATAATCACAGTTAGTTTTTCTTAGTCCGCTTTTTTTTTTTCCTGAGCAGATCCGTAGTTTATTCCACAGGTTGTCTTTTCGCTTCATTTAAAAATACATTAAGAACAACTGCTATCAAAAGCAACAACATCACTTTATCCTTTCATAAATTTCTCCGTGTAAGATGAATCATGGTCCTTCATAGCTTACTTCCAGGACTTCCCATGCAGGTTCAGGATTCACTCAGCCTACTGTTATGTTCGATATGGGTCTTCATTTGTGGGTGATACAAAGAATTTTTTTTTCTTCTCCTGTTGTCAAACATTTAAATATCCATCCTAAACACATGCCTTTTGGACTGCTTTACAAAGATAGGCATTTGATTTGAAGAAGGCTGGTGACTAGATAAAGAGAATCTGAATCCTTGAAAGTTAGTTTTCTTACACCGCTCTCACTGTTTCTGTATTTTATGTAGGATGTTATAACCAGGCATAGAATCTGGAGGAGACAAGAGACGTTGTAGAAACCTCAGGCAAACTTGAGAAACACAGAAATCTTATTTATAGATGCTAGTAGGAGTTGTTTCAGTAAAATCACACAAGTGGGTTATAAGGCTATTAAATATTTCCCACTCTACTAAACTGTAATGTAATTAAATATTTTCTGTATTTTGACACATGGTTTACAGGGGAACATGCTATATGATACAGAAACAAATATTGGATCTCAACTTTATAATATGCAGAAAGCAAATCTGGTATATATTAAAAATTATATACCAAAACATAGCAAGAACAACAGACATTTATAACTTACACATTAAATTAGTGGTTTGCAATATGAGAAGAGAACATATTGCTAAAACCACTCTGCACAATGCCAATTTCAAGACATAAAGCTGGTGACCAGCAAGGAATTTAACAGGATGTTTTCAACAATGTCACTCTGCTTTAGAAAAAAATATTGTAAGACAAGTATTCCAGGTTTTCCTTCTCAGTGGCAGTGCAATCCCAGAAACTTGTAAGATAGCAAGCTCCCAATAGGCACAAAATGGCTGATGAAGAAGAGAAGAAAGTATGTTGTTTTTATGAACATAAGCAAAAGGTTTACAAATCAGAGAAGCATATTAATATCAACTGGCATTAAACAGAAGCAAGTTTTGAAGCTGAATTATAGCTGTGCTCAGTAAGAAGACTGAGGGATTCAGAGACTTTCCAGCAGACAGTTTTCTACTGAAAACTCATACAAGCTCATTTTAGTCCAAAAGAAGTTTCTAAACAGAGAAGAGAAACATTTGGTCCAGTTCACTCCACTTTAAAGGTAGTGAATGAAGAAAATGAGCCTCCTTCACAAGCATATGAGTCAGTGAAAATGCAACATCTAAAACAGCTTGATCCTCTTGTTCTCTCAATGTATGTCCTTCTGTGCATGCCATCTATATATTAACTTCTGGTGTTTGTGTCATTTAAAATTACTGTTATTTAGCTAATAAAAACATTAAAAAATTAGGTACTCTGATTTTTATGATAGCCTCTTAAGGTGCGTCAGTTCTTATCTAGAAACAATGGTAAGTTCTGATACGTCTTTTCTTCATTCTTTCAAAGCTCTGGTTGCACTCACTGTGATTTTCTTTGCAGGACAATCAAGATGCCTGCAGGTCAAGCACAGCATCACAAATTCCTCTTAAAAACACAGACGTCAGCCTGAATCTCTTCTCTCTATCCCCTGTATAATCAAAAGGGCATGAAGGACAAGCTGGATAGATTTATCTAAAGTGTTAATGATGCTATTGTTTTGTCTGCCTTGCTTCCTGGTGCAATAGGTGTACCTCATTACATGTCAGCAGAGTAGCTATGCAGCCTCTCCATCTGTGTGAGACAACTGTGTCGGACAAGTACATAATGTGTTGTCATAGATTTTTTTGGTTTTAACTTTGAATCTTTTATTTCTTTTTCAAAATACACTTTTATTTATACATACAGCTAAAGGAATAGCTTTTAAGAAGAAAGGTTTCAGGGCGTTGCCAGTTGCAACTCCCAGATACCCTCAAAATATTTCAAAATGGATGCCTGAGGCTTACACAGTGGTAAAATCAATGTGCAGGACAGGAGAAGAGCAGTCAATTCCTTCTGTGGAACAAGATATTTTGCATGCATCCGTTTGCACATGAGGCTGCCTGCTTTTTTTGTTGGGCTGGAGTGAGACCAAACAGTGCACCTCTATATTAATGACATGACCTTTGCTACCTTTTGAAATGTTATCCTGGAAAGATTTAATCAAAGGATGAAAAAAACTACTGGGCCACTGCAAACCAATACTGGACAGTTTACAGAGAGGAGATAATGTAATAGGAGCAGCATTGTTAGACACTTACTTTGCATCTCTCTTTACAGAGAAACACAGAGGAGATCAGTTCATGCCAGAGATCAGTTTACAAGTAATGACAGAGAATGGACTAGATCATGTACAGATTAGAGAATTGCTTCTTAAAAGCTTAAATCCACTTAATGCAGACAAAGCATGCTGCCCTGATGACATGAATCTGTATGTCTTCAAGGTTACAACTGAAGGAAATCAGCAAAGCAGTAGCTGACTTTTTCTCTTGCTTTGGGATTTGTTTTAGGGGTTTGGAATACTTTCCAAAATGTGAAGTGAGAAACAGATCTCATTATTTTAATTGTTTGAAAAGAAAGCAAAACATAACATTAAAAATAACTTAAAAACAATTTGTTTCATTTTGGGGGAGTCCTGGGCACTATCTTAAGGAATCCAAAGAAAGGACAGGAGGTAAGAAGGAGAAACAACTATCAAAAATCATGGAGAGAAGTTTAAAACTTAAAAACACTACTTTGAATGTCATAAAATACCTGACAAGTATCTGAACATTGATGAGCAGACTGCAGACAAATAAAAGCAAATCTGACTATCAGATTTCCTATTTACTCTGTGTAAGTAGATGTCCACCCTCTGTATAGCATCAGTGTGGGTCAATTAGCTGATGTGCCAGCTGCTGGTCCTTTTTTGAGAGGTCATCCTGGTACCCATCATATGAGATCAAGTGTTTATCACATTATGCTGACAGTGATGGGGAGGAAATCTCTGCCAGGCAGGTTCATCAGCTTTTAACGTTTGCAAAAATTGATTACAATGCAAAATTAAGAATCTTAGTGCTCACCTCCTTTTGCATCAGAAAGGAGCAGATATTTGGATCTGTGGGTGAAGAGAGCTGATGCAGGCATAGGCCTCATCCCCCTGCAATCACAACAGATTTGCAGCTAATCTGACAGTCTTACTGGAGGTATGGTACAAAGCAGAGAGCTAACCAGCCCATCTATTTTAAAAGCACTTGGAGACACAGGTGAATAAGTCATGAGGGAAAGCACATTTCTCACTAAATGACCAGATTGTGTATGTATGCATTCATAACCACTGATATTATATTCTCATTTTAATTTTATTGTCACAATCGCATTCTCAATGTTTTGCTGATGTGCCTTTATGCTTTTCTGAAATTGAGGGGGAAATTACTTGAGAGAGCTATGAAAATATGAGTGGGTCTGTTTCTATCCAGTACTTGATTCACTTCCAGGTTTTTCTGTTCAGTTTCACAACAGCAGGGGAAAAAGCAGTGCTCCAACGAATAATTTTTCAAAACTTGCAATTTACACAACACTGGTAGTTTCTTCTGAAGCTGTGACAATACCAGGAGAAATTATGAGAGAACTGGTAAGCTGTTCTGCATAAACCAGAAGCAAATAGATTTTATTTAAGATGCCATAAGTATACAAGAATATGAAGAACTCAGTAATGGATATGAAGATACCATAATTAATGGAAAGAGCATTTCACCCACCTCCAGAATTTCTTTCTTTTAGGCAATTCAGGGAAATACCCAAAGGGCATACCTCTGGGTTGATGAAAGATGACATATTTGGCTGGATCTTTAGGTCATCTACTTACTCTAGTCTCAAAGGCTAATGCCACAAATCATTTATGATGGATGCTGAAGGAGGAACCTGTTTTGTATTTCCATCACAGTCTTAGATTTGTTCTGCATGAAGGCACCTACACAGATGCGTATGGATCCACCTGACACACTGGCCCAAAATTAGCAAGACTACTTTTTTTGGTCAGCTTTCAGCCTTGCTCACTTCCCTCGCACTCTTTGTCTCTCCTCATCCTTCCACAGTCACATCTACTCCCTCTCCCATGTGCAGTCCAGGTCATGAGCAGAATGAGTCCACACTTCCCACATGTCCACATGTCTCTTGCTAGTGTATGCTAGCATGGCTGTCTTGAATGACATCATCTGGTAGCTCATGATATACATGCTGGACATCTCTCATAGATGTGCAACTCTGTCTACCACTTTACAGAAGCAGAACAGTCAGGTTACCAAAACTGTTACATAATTGTATATTAATTACATGATTCAAGATGCTCCTCCTAAGAAGGAGATGTCATAAATTAGAAACTTTTAGAGATGCTATGTCCTGTTTCATTTCTTATTTTCTCCCTTTCCTTGCATTGCTTTCCCTCCTCTTCCTTCTGCAATCTCATTGTAAAGAACTCACTGAAGGGTGATAGATTGAAATAGTCATGTATGTTCACAGCCCTTTAAGCTTCCCTCTGCAACTGGAGTTCTTAAGATGCCATGCAAATGCAAAAAAAATAAGTCCTGTTGATCCAGCTTCCTTCACCAGATCATGTTTGTTGAATACATGAAAATTATTTGAATAATGTACTGGTACTGAATGCAACAACTTACTCCCTGATCTTGCAAGAAACGCTGTCTACATAGCCATGTCTTATGAAAGACAAGTTATGCCACCGTATAAAAGACAAAAATAAAGGGAAAAACCCTTTATTGTGTGTGTGTGGGAATATTTATTGTGTGTTTTCTGATGTCATTACTAGCATAGGGAACATTCTCATCCATTATTTCTTAATTTTTGCAACTCCTCATCAAACATATGTAAGGAGTTTACTGTAGCCAGAAGCTACATCAATGGAGATAGACCTCTTCTTTTTCTTTCTTTTTTTTTTTTTTTAGCTTTCTTGCATCTATGAGCAGGAGGCTGACATCTTATGTTAAGGCACCACTTAGCTTTGGACAGCAACCTGAGTGTCACCAAATCTTACAGACTAGAGAAATGATCCACATGAGCACAGATTAATAAAAATTATGTTGATAGATTTTCAACAATGTTTGAAATCTATTATTTTAAACATGAAATCTAGCTCTTTTTTAAACCTTATGCCTCAAGTAGAAAACACTAAGGAAAAAAGAACATACTTCCACATTGTTCAACAGTTTTTAAAGCAGTAAAAATAACTAGACCAAAATTAGTTACCAGTAAGAATAATAAGATATTTAAATAATTGCCTACCTTCTTATAATTTTTTTGTATATACTGGACAAAAATTACAAAGGGAGGTGTTGGTACCAACAGTCCATAATTAATATAGTAATATTCAGAAAAACAAAAAGACCAGAGGTACTGTTACACAATTCACTCAGCTGCATTTTCCATCTGAGCAAGTAATATGACAGCCGGATAAAGCAGTTTGTGCCTCAGTAGAATAAATGAAAAGCTAAAATTGCATTCACTAGGAAAAAGGCATGGGGGTAGGCACACGTGCACACGCACACACAGACACACATACACGTGTCAGACGTATTACATTATCTGAAAGGATGACACAGAATTGCAAAGCTGTCTTGAAGAGCAGCATCTAACTGGGTTAAGATATTTGATCTGACTTTGCTGTCCTTATCATGAGGTAACATGGATAAAGACCTGTTAAGCCACTGACTCTTGGCTTAATGTGTTCTAGGACCAAGCCCAGAACACCTGGTTTTTGGTGTTCTGGGCTTGGTCTTAGAACCAAATCTGGCTGTCTCTCAGCAGTGTAGAAAAAGTCAACCATGGTACCAGGGGAAACAGAAGACTGAATTTAGAACGTTGAGACAGAGGAGAAAGGAGGAAAAGGCAGGAGTGTTGCAGATGAATGAACCAGCAGGACACTGACAGCAAATTTAAATATTCTGGCAAACACTTTCAAATAAATAATGAAAAATTAAATGGCAGTATTGCAGCAGACAGACACCGTAGTCACCTTCCTATTTGAATGAAATAAATATTTTAAACCAAGTTGCTGAAAAGCTCAACAGCTTTGGAAACTTTTTGTTTGCTATTCTTGGCAGCCTCTGGCAGGTCAGTGCAGAAAGTGCTAAGTTCTGAGTGCCCTGCACAGAACCTTACTTTCCAGTACACGTTCCACTGATAAGGGCTTCTGTGTTGAAATGGAAGTCATTAGATGGAAGTTAAGACCTCATTGGTGGCTTATGTCCACACTTTTTCTTCTGCTCAGGAAAAGGGATTATAAAGTGTTAATATTTACACAATACAAAATTGAACTTCTATTCCTTAAACAGGAAAAAGTAAAATGAAAAAGTACCGCTATACGCTGAGGTGGACATAAAGGAGAAGGGTGGGGATATGTAGAATGACTATGCGTTTTTCCAGTTTTGTGGATTTTGCAACAGGTGTTGCTGCAAGGCTGTGCTAGGCTTCACTGGTCACCAAAGAAGCCACAACAGCCCAGCAATCCCAGGAAACGGCAGAGCCCCAGGTTCACAAGCAGTCACAACCCTACACCAGAACATCCTAGCAAACGCAAACAGCCCCAAGCTTGCTTCAACAATGGTGCATGTAGATTTGTGCTATTTTTGGGAACAAGCCGCAGAATTGAGCCACACTGGAAGGCAGAATCAATGAGAAGGTGTGAAAACTAATAATGTTTCCATCTCTGTAGAAATGAAACTTTCACAATTACTGAAATGCATTTACCTTGGTGACCAACGCAGCAATTTGCAATGTGGTATGCTGAGCCAGTACGTTTAAGGAAGGAAGTGTCATTTTGTGGTAAAGGCACTGGAAAAACTTTCCATTTCTAGCTCCTCTAGAGACTTCCTGTGTGACCCTGAGCAGGAACTTTATTCCTCCAGTAAGACTTTTCCTGTATCTTCCAGGAGTCTACTTCTAATTTGCAATACCAGAAGCAGAGCTTTGTGAAAGGCTGTATAAATGCAGTGGTCAGCAATTTATATTAATCCAGAATATTAGGTGGGTGATTTCATACAAAAAAAGGGGAGAAACAATCACTATTTTTCTTGTTTGTAATTAGGGAATTTTTGACAGAAACAGCTTTCCAAATGCATGGAATTGCTCCTTTCTCTTGCATTTGCTTATTTTTCTCCAGGGAAAGAGAAGCTGCTTTCTCACACAGTCTGCATTCATAGCTTCTACAAAGAGCTTACTTAGTAGTATGATGTAGAGAAAAAGAAATGGTTTTCAGTTCAATTTGAAAAATATAAAATTGCTGCTGTATCTGACCCATATACTGCAGTTGTTACCCAAGCTACTGCTTCACATCATAGAATACACTTGAACTCATTGACCCATATGAAGTACATTTTTAAAATACCAAATCTGTACTACAGGATCATCCCTGGAGAGAGAAGGTGACATTTGTGCTGCTGTGCTAGTGTTGTCTGCCTAGGAAGAGGAATATATCTGGTATCACATTTAGACTGATAAATATGACAATAACAGGAAAAAAAAAATCCTTAAGCATTGATAGCATGTATTTATGGCTCCAAACCCATCATGGCTATCACATCACATAAAGGAAGCAGAAACAGAACAGTTGCAGTGAATAGGCTGTGTAAGAAGATTAGACAAATGAAAGTGTCATCCAGCTATGTCCTTCAGGAGTACCAATTGCCCATAGGATTCTTTCCCCATCCCTCTTTAAATACATACTATATCACCTACAGGTACTGTAAAAGCCACCTGTATGCAAGGATAAATCACAGCAGTCACAGGCTCTGCAGCACAAATCACAGTGGATTTCTTGAAGTACATCTACAAATAAGAGAGGACTCTGCTCATGTTTCTCCTTCCTGGCATTTACAAAAACCAATAGCACAAATATGAACATCCAATGTTTCAAACAGAAAATCATTCAGCTGATGGAGGGATTGGGAACTAATGAAGCAGGAAAACTACTAAGTGCAAACGAGTAGAACTTCAGTGGCATTAGTTTGATAATTTCGCACAGCAGAGGCTGTTAATAGAGATACCAAGTATCAGAACTCTGCTTGGGGGAATATGCTAAGATTTCCATTATCCACTACATTTTTCAGGCGTCAGCATTATCAGAGAGAGAGTTGCTTTTGGTATTTCCAGTTCAGGAGTGCATTTTTGTTAGTCAGTACAGAAGTGCAAAGGACCAGCAACCTCTGCAAACATCTGGTTCATAAAAACCAAACAACATTGGTTCAAATTGTATGCAGGTATTAGTAGTAATAAGCACTTTAACAGTGATTTCCTCTGCCCAAAATATGGAATTATTTCACAAAGATTAAGGGCAACATTTTCAAAAGCTTATCTGAATGTAAATAATCAGGTAGCCACCCAGTTGGGGAGATTTTCAAAGCAGGTTAATAGGTACAATTTCATTGCACACATGCCTGTGCTTGGGTATTCAATCTCAAGGAAGGACGAGCTGTATATGGGGCATACAGGTAGATTAATTTGTGTTTATATCTCTCTCTCCTAATTGTGGCCAAAAGTGTGGTGTGTAAGCCTTATTATAACATCTTTTTCTTTCTTCTTTTTTTTTTTTTCCCCCCTGAATGACACAGAATTCTGAATAAAGGAAGGTTGAGGTGGTTCCCCCCCCCCCCCCCCCCATAACTGATAATTCCTCTGCATGGTGATGTGTAGTGGCAGGTTTACAGCCTTTTCAGTCAGCTCCATCAAACACTTTGGACTCCCGATGCTGTGGCTGGGCAGCTTACTTCTCTTGAGCTGAAATATGTTGTCTAGCAACAGACAGCTCTCTTTGCCACCCTAGAAGCAATACTACACTTATCTCTCCTGTTGTCAGTTCTCCATTTTTCTACCTGCCAAAAAGAAAAAAATTGACTAAGTGTAGAAAAGTTTATTGGAGAGTACTTTATGAACTGAATCACAGACACTGATGCAAGAATTTTAGCTGTATTGAGACTACACATTCATGCAGTAACAATGTAAGTCAATCTGAATGGAATGCCTTTTTTACCAGAAGATGAAACCTTAGAAGGGAGTAGTCTGTGACATAATTTAAAGAAATCCCTTTTCCTCCTATAATTAGGGTTTCTTTTCAGAAGTGATACAAGTTTTGGCGGTAGTTATCCAGGGTAAGAACATACGGACCATGTGGCTGCCCAAGAAAAAACCTTGTGATGACAGCTAGATAGACAGGAGAAACTGTCTCCATACAGAATGAACACACCCCACCCCCTCTAGATTTTAAAGTGCCATCAAAATACTACATATGTTTCTGTGTTCGGAGAAACTCAGGTTTACACACTATGGTTAAGGAAGTATCTCTTAAAATATGGTTATAAGTTATTATACTTTGCAACAATTCTTTGTGGTTGACAAAATAATATTACATTATATCCACACCAGATGAAAAAGGCTGGCTACCTGATGGAGTACGGCACAAGGAGAACTGTGATGAGAAGTTTGCCCTTTGACACAGTGGTAACAGTAACCACAGTTCAATACTTCCTCAGGCCAGCAAGTGAAGTAAAGGAGCATTTAAATGTAATGCCTAATGGAGACTTGTCAGTAAAAGAAAACCACTATGCAGCCCAGCACGACTGCTAATCCTTTCTCAAGCCTAGAGCAGCAGTGAGCATAAATGATCCCTAAGATGTTTTGGCATACATTTGCAAGATAACTGGAAGCTCACATGTAATATCAGCTTCATCTAGCCTCTTTGCTTCGTCCCCTTAATAAGCAACAAAAGAAAAAGGCTAAGATAACATTTAGAATATAACAACTTCATAAAATGTATATTAGACTTGAAAAAAACACTGATTTCAGGATTTTTTTTACAATTTAAAAATTAAAAATAATTTCTGCCTATCTTTAGAACTCAATGAAGATATTTTTTGAGGCCCTATCCAGCAAACTGGTTCTCACATGAAATTTAAAGGAGAATTCAATGCCTATATATTTTGCAGGACTGCATACTTAGAATTTATTATTTTAATTAGATCTGTAAGGTCATTATTTCAAATACACTTGAATTTGAGTACTATGCATATATAGTACACGTAATATATATTTTTGACATCTGTAGCTTTTTTAGCATCACAACGGCTCTGCTTCATAAACTGCATATGTTGCAGTAGATGCCTAATCTGCTAAGAGTTTATATATTACTTTGATAAGAACAATTCTGTCCTTGCTTACAACTGTGTAACTCTAAAGTGTTTTTATGTTGATAGTCTTTAAATGCTAATTTCAAACTCTTTTTCTAAGCACAACTGCTGTCTCAGCAAATACAGTAGCATGACTAGTCTATGTATAAAAACTCCCACAGTGACAGTGAAAGAGCAAAAAATTAACAGTGTAAAAAAGGGCTGAGCAAGATTTTAGATACCAGTTCTGGACTTGATTTAATGAATTTCAGTGAAATAGATGGGTTAGAAATCTAGTATTGCAACTCTGGACTGTAATGCTAGGCAGAATACATAAATGGGTCTCTTCTACACTGTCCTAGCTTCCACCATGAATACATGCCAGGAGCACACCAAGTTGTTATAAAAGGGTATATTTGTGTAAGTGCTCTTCCAGCTCCGGCTGCTCTGAGTCTTGCCCTGGGTAGCATTTTCTTTTGATAGTCTAAATTAAACTTAAAATAAGGCAGACCTATGCAGAAGCCCAATATTTGAAATACCTTTATCCCTGTGCCCTACTCAAGAGAGTCAGGTCACCCTGGGGAATTTACTTATTTCCTTAATATATCATGTGCCTGGAGCTTTATAAAAGGGTAACTGAAGGTATGATAGATAAAAGCACATGCTATTTCACACAGAACTAAAAACTAAAGTGTTGACCATGAATTTCTTTGAAATTCTTTATTTCTATCCATGTTGTTTTTGCTTTAACACACTAGTGTTGTAAGGAGAAAGCCAACATCCACACTAAACAGGAAAAGTCAAATACATAGGATTCATCCACACTGAGTGGCAAAGTGCCCACTGATATAACATTCAGTTTGCACAGCTAACTGTATCACAGACAGCAAACAAGAAACATATGCATTTGCATGGAGCTCCTGGCTGGAACTTCATCCAGAAGAGCAAGCCTTAAGAATAAAAATATGTTTCTTTGGCTGAAAACCAAATTAATGTAAAATCCAAGAACAGCTTGAGAATCAGTTTCATACTAACAGACAAATGCTAGTAAAGTTCAATGTTTTTATAAAGGATTTTCAGTAGAGGTACTTTTATATACCTCAGTGGCTTTGCAAGGTAAGTGTTATTTATCCCAGTTTCACAGACAATTAAATGCCTTGTCCCGTGACATGTGGGATTAAAATAGCATTGTTCTAATCCTTTCTCTTCAAGGCTGCCATACTAGCTGTCTATATGCTCTAGCTTACAAAGTTCTGGTCACAACTAAGATATTTTATCTCCTGGGCATTACTGAAGATTTGATAAAGTTTCTGTGTTGATTACCCACTTTTTATTAAAGGCAAATCATGTCAGGTGTCTATTACCATGCCAGCTATTGCAGGCAGCTGTGAAGTATCCATCTGGCATGTGAGAATAATGTCCTGATACATATTCAGTGCATTTAACTGAGTCCTTCGGAAATCAGATGCACTTCAGGAATAAATTAGGAGGCAAGAGTGACCTGGGAACACAGCTATCATCTGAGGCAATATCCTGTGTTAAGTCTCTGCAGGAGCAGTGAAGCATAAGGAGATGATAATCCAATCATTAGTGCCTTCTGTGTGTCCCTTCCCTCCTTTGGAAATCACCCTGAAGTGGTTCAGAGGAAGGAACAGAAAGAGCACATCCTTCATGAAGCACAGACCAGATCCACTCTTGAAAAACCACGCAACTTGGCTTCTGTCTTACCCAAGATGGGTGTATTTGAAAGTCTGGTTACTACATGAAGGAACGGTTAAAAAGTTTCTAGCAGTTGCATCAGTTAAGATGAAACTCATCCTGCTTGCCCTTTTTCAGTCAATTCTAGTACAAAAGAGGAAGTACCTTCTAACGTGCACTTTCATCTTTTCCCTTGGCCTGAACGTTAAGCACCTGTTGAAATGAAGACATAACTGCTAAATACTTATTTTGCAAAGCAAACAGAAAAAATGTTAGTCAACTAGAAGCTCTCTGGAAACGTGATGAAGCTGTTATGAGGTAAGGCATGATACTCTGAAGCAACAGAATGGATTGCACACCAAAAACCTGTGAAATATAATTCTTTTCTTCTCATGAAGATCTTGATTAATTCCATAATTGTTCATTAGCCTACTGTTGCACTAGTGACTTCCTCATAGGCTCTTGACTTAGGAATAGAGCAGATGGCAAGAAGATGCCCACCTGCTCTGTAGAATTGGTTAGAAACATAATATGTTGCTTCTATTAGGACTCCCTTTCAAACAGATAGAAGTAATTTATAGTAATTTATCAATCCTTTTTGGGTGCCTGTTCTACATCTTTTAATGGCTGCAAACTATTGTCATACAAATTATTTCCTTCACTTTCTACGCTGAGATTGCAACAAGCAAGGTGATCAAAGAACAAGAATACTTCTGGGCTAATACCATAGCTTCAGAGCAGGTGTTTGATTCATAAATCTAATTTTATGTGTTAAGCAAAGGCATCCATCAAAATTGTTACAGTTGTTTGATGAGAAAGCATTTTGAAGTTCAGAATAAACCTCCTTGCAGAGAACCAAAAGTGGTCCTAGCAGATAATTAATAATATTTTCCCCTCAAATATATGAATATTTTAAATGCTAATGTCTATTACACTAAATAATTATCGAAGAAAACAAAGTATAGAAAAAGGTGATTCATTTAACAGGAATGAGTTTCACTTGAATCACTGTAAATGTAGGAAATATCAGAATTAGATTCTTTTTGGTATATTCACTGTGATACTGTCTTTACTGATACGTGCTTTACTTATGCATGTGGAAAACAACAGAGGTACTCTTATTTAGAGTGGTGGGAACACAGCTATTTGGCACATACATGGATCTTTCTTTTCCTTGAAGAGTGGGGGAGCTCTTAGAATCATCAAAACACAGAATATCCTGAGTTGGAAGGGATCCACAAAGATCATTGTGTCCAACTCCTGACTGCACACAGGGCAAGTTAGAAGTTAAACCATGTGTTGTCCAAATGCTTCTTGAACACCAACAGGCTTGGGGCCATGACCACTTCAGGAACCTTGTTTAAGCGCTTGACCACCCTCTCGGTAACGAACTTTTTCATAATGTGCAATCTGAATTTCCTCTGATGCAGCTTTAAGACATTCCCTTGTGTCCTGTCACCAGACACCAGACAGAAAAAATCGGCGTCTTCCTTTCCACTCCCTTTTATGAGGAAAGTGTAGCTAGCAATAAGGTCACTACTCAGTCTCCTTTACTCTAAGCTGAAGAAACCTAGTATACTTGGCTGCTACACATAAGTCATGCCCTCTAGACTTTTTGCCATCTCTGATGCCCTCTTTTGGACACATTGTAATATTTTCATATATTTTTTATATTGTGGAGCCAAAACCTGCACATGGTACTCAAACAGAGGCCACTCCCAGAAGTGAGTATATTGGGACAACCACTTTTGACCGGTTAGCTATACTGTGCTTAAATGCACCCCAGGGTATGGTTGGCCCTTTTGTAGAAAATACCGTTTTAACTACTTGTCTCCACTCACCTCAGGAATTGCTGATTCTCTATGGGGAAGAAATCAAAATTATAATAAGTTAATAACTACAATAAGCACCAGAAGATGCCACAATGACTATGCTCAACTTTGCACTTGACAAGATCCATCCCAGAGCCCTGAGGGAA
>NW_010531329.1:27600-44822 GCF_000687285.1 Phaethon lepturus | reverse complement strand
TAGGATCTAGAAACCTTGGTAAGACACACAGTCCCTGTGGTCCCATTTTGGGGAGACTGCTGTTCCTCTCCAGACTCCTGCCTGCTGCCCTGCTCCAGCTTCTCTCCTTACTGTATAGTGAGCAAGGCTCAGAAAATGTGCATGGAGCTTTTCTGTGTAGAAGACTTTTTTTTTTTTTTTTTTAAGTAATCAGAATTTATCCCCAGCCCGTGCGAGGGAGAGAACTGTTTTTGAAATTTCACATCATCTTTGGGATTTCAGAGGAAGTTCTGGTTCTTATGTGGGCTGCTGCTGCAATGGAGGTGGGCATGATGGGGGGGTGTTGCACAACAGGGAAGTGCTTAACGTTCAGGGAAGCCCTGCCCAGGGGACGGAAGGGGGAGAGCCAATCCTGTACTTTGTGGAGCACTCTGTGCTGGTGAGCTAGGTGCCCCGCCAAGGCCACCCACATTTCTGTGGAGAACCATAAGGTGGATGCCGAAGAAGTGGGTGCAGGTCCTGCAGCTCTGCTGAGTCTTGAAGCGCAATGGTTTCTGTGGAGCATGTAAGGATCAGACTGTGCCCTGTCCGGCTTGGCCTTGTAGGTTGACTCTTGGAACAGAAAGGAAACCTCAATAATGCAATATGGAACATTTTGATTAATGATATTGAGAGCAATGTGTGAGTGTTGGTAACCTTGCCATCCTGAATACATGCATATTTGAAAAATTTTGATTGATACATGGTTGTGTATTCTCAGGCAAAGGTTGATTTACTGAAATTGTGTGTGTTTGTGATTTATTTTAATAACCTAAAGAGAAATAATGTTTGAAAATTAAAAGCTGTTACTTAACAACTCATCAGGTCCATGTAATTGCAAAAGCTGTTGTGTTATGTTTACACAATGAACACAGTGAATTCTTTACCAAAGGTTTTTTTTGTTGCTGTTGTTAAATTACATTATAAGAAGATTTCTGTTTCTTTCAGTGAAGAGAGAACCAAAATTAAACTCAGGAGGTGCTTTCTGCTGCTATTGTCAAGTTTTACAGCTGCTTATGTGCATGATTCACTCAAGGAATAAATGACTCTTCAGCCAAAATTCTCAGGGGGAATATACTACACTACAGTAGTACTACATTTTGAAATGCATTTAGGTGGTTGAGCCATTCCTGGTAGTGCTATCTGTTTTTTTTTGTTAGTCAGTGAATTGCAGCCACTTGGCAGTACTGGAGCCTTAAATGGATCATTGAAAATTACATTTTAAACTGAGTTCCCCTGACTTGTAGTGTTGGCCAATGGCCCAGTCTGAAATCTGTAAAGTTTCTGCTGTCTGGAAGCTTAGAGAACGTTTGAGCAGCTGTATTAAGGACCCTAAAGCATTGGAAATAGTATCTTAAATTGACTGAACCAGTGAAATTTCTGGACCAGTGAAAGCTGAGGTAGAGTTACAGGTCATAGGTAGTTTCAGCTTGAAGAAATGTTGTCTGTCTTCTAAAGATTTTGACCCAATGCAAAACGTACCCGAAATGGGCAAAGTGAAGTTTGCCTGCACATGACTAGTTTCCAATGCCTGGGAATGTAGAGCTTTGTGGCACCAGCAAAAATAAAGCCAGTGCAGAGAAGGTTATTCACAGCCCTGCATTCAAGTAATTTTTCTTTGTTTTTCAGGTCTCAGAAACTGAAAGGCTTTCATATGTGGGGAATAACTTTGGCAGTGGAATTATGAAGTGTAACTCTCTGTGCAGGTATGGGTTGCTGGCAAAATGAGGGAAGGAATGTGGAAGTGGAACCAGAGGAATTCCTCAGGCACAAAGGTCCTGGCAGCCTTTTTTAAAGCTGGCTCAGAGGTTCCCATGGAGGCTGTAATTTGAATCAAGAGGGTTTTGACAGGACACTCCAGCGCCTGGCAGCTGCATTGTTTGTGCATGCTATGTCTTACGTCTGTTTTGAAGTTGTGATGTTACATACAAATAGAGTATATTTGAAAAGGTCTGTGAAGGAAAGGGTGAGGAGATGGTTTGATGTAGCTGAAAATTAGGAATAACAGCTTTGTTATTAAGAAATCATTAAGACTTCATCTGCTGCCCAGGAAACCCCTGGGTCATTAATCACCATTTAACTTCAGGGCCACAGCATGACGCTGCTGTGTGAACTAATAAGCTGTCAGTGCCACGTACTGTAAAAGGAAGTGTTGGTCAAATCACCAGCCTTTACATGTCCTGGTTTAAGAATGGGACCTTTGCGGCACTGGGGCAGATCTCACAGCCTCCTAAGAAGTATGCTGTATGTGAGATCTTTATCGTTCTCTAATAGACGAACCACCAAATGGCTGGAGAGCGAAAGTGAAATAATCTTGCCTTGTAATGATCTTCAGTACTCAAAGTGTTTCTTTTCTCCTTTGTGTATTACTGCTCCTACTAGCCTACAGAACACTGAAATGCATGTAATGTTCATGTCAGGTTCTTGGTACCTAATGCCCTGCTCTGTAGATCTACTCCAGTTGCCCCACACTTCGCTCACATAGCTCATCTCTTCTCTAGTTGGACTGCACTGACCTGATCGTGTCTGAGTAGTTAAAGTACAGGTGGGGTGAGGGACTGAACAACAGAGTTGTGTAAAACTGTTAGAAAGAGGAGGTGCTTTCAGATATTAGTGCCCTAGTGGTCCTATGTTCTGAATAAGATTTGAAATGCATTTGTTTACGGAGAGGGTGGTCAAACGCTGGAACAGGCTTCCTAAAGAGGTGGTCGATGCCACAAGCCTGTCAGTGTTTAAGAGGTATTTGGACAATGCCCTTAACATCCTTTAACTTTTGTTCAGCCCTGAATTGGTCAGGCAGTTGGACTAGATGGTGGTTGTGGGTCTCTTCCAACTGAAATATTCTATTCTGTAATTCTGTAAAAGGAACTCACGTTTGCAAGTAGTCCATCAAAACATGCTAATATTAATCTTTGTTCTCTCTGAGAAGTGAAACAAGGAGAGTTGGATCTTTAGATGTAACAGTCTTCGGTTTAAGATGCTGTAGCTGAAAAAAGGCACCAGGAGGCTTTTTCTTCTCAAGTTTTGAGAGATAAATTTAGTTTAGTGAATATGTATGATACAGGTATTAATGGAGTATTATTTCTAGGCAGATTTAGCGCTCTTATCTCTGAATACTGATTAAGAGATGGCTTTAGTGGCTTAAGTGGTTCTTGCCTGCACCTCTGGTGATCCTGAGCTGTGGAAACTAACAAGGCAAGCTAACTGCTGAGATATGTTTATCTTCAAGTATTAGTTTTGCATTAGGTATGCATATGCCTCAGGATCTCCAGAGATGCAGACAAGAATCAATTAAGTAATTTCTTGCTTTTCTTTCAAGTTTTCACACCCCATCTTTCTGTCCCTTTCCTTCCACATCTGCTTCAGCTGCATGCATGAGGATTTCCTACAGTGGATCCATCCCATAGCTCTTGGCAGCTGTCAGCCTAAAACTGTGCACTCACAACTGATAATGTGGGTATAACAGGGAGTGGAAACCGCCTCTGACCAAGCCTGGGTGGAAAGTCAATGAGTCCACCAAACCTCTGGGTTTCCTGGGATAGCAGGAATTGCCCAGAGGTCCTTTCTGACCAGCAAGGTGCTGTGATTCCCACTATACTTGGGCAGCTCCTCTGAGAGCAGTTGCATGGAGAATATTGCTCCCACTGCAACAGGCAGCCTGTTGTGCAAGTAGGTTTTGTCTTCAGAAAGTGTGTCCTGAGTTTTAGGAAGATGTGTTATGGAACAGAGCAAGTTCAGGCTCCAGTCAGAAGGGATCACATGGAATGAACTCTTCTGTCTGGATAAGAAACTGGTGCAGTTGATACCCTGATCAGCTTCAGCCAAGGGTAACATACAGGCTGTTCTTGGTGGCTCATGAGACATGGTGAGGCACAGCACAAACCATTTGGGCTTGCCCTTGTGAAATGTGGGATGAAAAGGAATTATGTGAGAGAAATTGCCCTATTTTAAAGATGGCAAAGTCACGTTTCTGAGAAGCCTTGAGAACTTAAAGTGACTTGTACTAAGCAGAGAACCGGCCACAGGGAACCCAAGTTTTAAAAACACAGGAAATTTCATAGAAGCACTGAGAAACACATCAAAAAAGAAAAGAGAGAGTAGCAGCCAGCACTCTAGCACCTATACTTCATCTGTGCATTTTGGAGCTAATTTAGTTGTCTTAAGACTTCTACATTTACTTAGAGCAACAGTATTTATACATACTCACACACATGTGTATGTGCATACCTTGGAGGTAATTTGTTTTATTGTGACATTCTGAATGTGCTTGGAAAAGTTGTATTTGCAAGGCAGAAGAATTGGCAGGGAATGGAGAATACACACGGCTCTGCACCATGCATTTTAAAACATCACTTCCACTGGACTATCTCGCATTAATCACTTGCCCCTGTTCTTCCTAGGTATTTTGTTGGTGTGTTAGACAAGGACTCTGGGCAAATGGAAGTCTATAATGCTGAAATATTCAACATGCAGCCCTTGCTGTCAGGTAGGAAGATACTGTGTTTAACCCCAGCACCAAAATCACAGCATGGTAAACCTGTGTATACATTCAGCTATTGACTACCTGGTTGCTGACAGCAGTGCGCTCTGTTGTCTGTCTGGCTGCTCATTCTTCCTCGTTTCTGCCTCATTCCCTCAGCATGAAGGAAGGATGATACATTAGCTTTCCTTCTAAGGCACTGCATGATGTGAAAAGCAGAGGGAGAAGGAAGCAAACAGAAATCTAGGGTGGAGGTTAAGCAGAGAGTGTTACAGCTGGTGGGTGGAAATGCTGGAGTCAGTAACAAAGTTGTCACTGTTCAAAGTGCAGCCTTGTCTAGATATGCTCTGCTGAGGTAAGCCTAGAAATTGCCAGGTCAAGGGACTGTATCACTGAAAAATAAAACAGCTTTTCTCCAGCAGAACTACTTTTTGTTACTGGACCCAGGAGGATGACCCAAGGAATTTGGTCTTCTGGGAGCTTATTTTTCACCTGTGCAGCAGAACCTGGCTATTGCTGCAATCCATGCATTATGCTCATGGGCTTTATAGCAAAAATTGGCCTGCCTTTCCCTTTTTGTGCTAGGTACATACTCTCATATTCAGTGTGTTCTTTAATTTACAAAGTCCTGTGGAGGAGATCTTGAAGTGATGTGCCAATGGCATCTTTCAGTAATGGATTAGCACTAAAGGGATACTGAATAATGCGTGCTGTCCTGGCTTCTGCAAGCTGAGCATACTGACTTCTGTTTTCTTATAGATAACTTGATACCTGATGACACGAAGGATTATCAGACTAAATCGTACAGGGAGAAGGTAAAGTTGAAACCCCATATCATATTCTATTGTGATTATCCAACTAACAGTGGCAGATGATACTTGTCTGAGCCTGTGATGTTTGGTTTAGTGCCGGGTAAACCTGCGCAAGTTCAGCACTCTCTCTGTGCCTTGGAGATCTATGAGACACCACATTATTAGTGCCTAATTTGGCAGTATTTTCATAATTATTTTAGGCTTAATTACAATTCCAGTTACTTCCTTCCCCCTTGCAGATCAGTGCTTGTTGCATGGTTGGGTTGTGCCCAGTGAAATGCTTGAAGTTTTCTTAGAGAATGTGAATATGGAACAAGTGGTGGTTAGCTGAGATTTCCTCTTAGGTACAAAGTGTCTTCAGTTCAGCAGTGTGTTTTAATTCGCATCTCTCTTGCACAGATGGATTTGTGCATTGAGGCCTTTGGTACCAGCAAGCAGAAGCGAGCTCTGAATTCTCGGCGAATGAATGCAGTGGGCAATGATATTCTGAATACAGCTGTGACAAAAGCAGCAGCAAACATTATAGATGCAAAGGGAGTAACAGGTAAGAATATTGTCTCAGGGTTTAATGAAGGCAAGCAGAAGTGCCTTTTTCTGTTTGTTCCTTGCCAAGTATGGTAGAAAGAATAAAGGGGTTTTCTTTGAGTGACCAAGGAAGCAGCTAGTCTAATAGCTGAGAAGGCACATGTGGAGAAAACTCACCGATCTTCCTGGTGGAAAAGGAACTGTTTCCTTATAATTCTGCTAGACTTAGTGTGGGAGTTGCCTGAATAAGGGAAGGTCCCTGTGGTATCAGTGTCTGTCCCTGCCCATTGTTGGGAGCTCTTCCAGGAGTCCCTGGATATCAATTTACTGGAATAAAGGCAGTACATTCACCTGGTCTGAACTGAGATGCTGAATGGAAGAAGGAAGGTGGAGAAGTGACAGAGGAGTCATGGCAGGGCAAGAAGAATAGGCAGGGCCCTGAAGCACACAACTGACAGGAGAGGGAGAGGGAGCTGGGCTTGGTTAGTCTAGCAAAGAGGAGGCCAAGGGGTATGCAGCAGCCCACGACTACTTCAAGGGCACTCGGAGCCAAACCCTTGTCAGCAGTGCCAGCAAGGGTCAATAGCACAAGTTGCAGTGTTCCCTGGACCTTGGAAGTCCACATGAGAGACTGGGGGAACCTTCTTTCCTTGGAAGGTGGTGCAGCTGTGGAACAGGTCACACAGAGGTGTGGAGTCACCGTCCTTGGGGGTTTCCAAGCTTTGACAAGACAAAGCCTGGGCTGGCCTGATCTGGTGCTGTAGACAGTCCTCCTCAGAGCAGGAGGTTGGCCGAGAGACCTCCAAAGCTCCTTTCTACCAGCACTTCTGGGATTCTGAGTTTCATTGGCTGTGAATGGGAGAGATGACTGTTGACTATAGAACCCATCAGCTCTCATCCCTTCTGTTCCAGATTGGATATTGACTGTGGTCTCAGAGCTGCTTTGTGCCAAATGGTGTCCAGTGGAACCCAGGGTGCCAAAACCATATTCTGCCCACCCTGCAGGCAAGAGGTGCAGCAGCAGCACCGAGTTTGTCTTGGTGCACTTATTTCCTAGATTATTCTGTAGTCTGGAGTGGCTTTTCTAAATTTTAAGGAGCAGAAGGTTCTTCGTAGAAGTGATGACACCAGTCTAAAACCCAGCATGCTGAATACATAACAAGTGTATCAGAAGTTCTTCGCCTTTCTGTGCTTACTGGAATGCTCTCTACAGTCAGCACCTACAGGTGGCAGTAATGAAACAAAATAAGGAAAAGGCAACAGGTCTTCCCTGCTACTGTCCCAAGTGAGATAAACTGGAGTTTTAAACCTTTAAAACTCCAGCTGTGACTAAACTGGTTTTGACCCAAGAACCACCATTGAATAGACTTGTGTTTAAAGGAAGGATCTGGGTTGTGGTCATGTTATCTGTAATTTTGTTTGCATGGTCCAAACACTCTCTTCTTTCCTGCTTCCCTCCAAAGCATTGATCCAGGATGTGGCCCAAGATGATGTGCAGAACATCTCAATCTTCCTCCCACCATGTAACGAAGATGCTGACAAACCAGAAAACGTTTACAAATTTGAGGACAGTATCTTTTTCTGTGTCAGAGTCATTTCCCACACCTGTAAGCCTCAATGTCCATGGTCTGGCATATGGGAGTGAGTGCTGCCAGGTGTATGAATGAGCTGAGCCTTCTCCCCTCACAAGCCAAAAACTGACAGCAGGGACATGCTGTGTTGAGATTTTTGGGCCTGCAAGTCCAATATCCTGCCTCTTTCCTTCAGAGAGCAGGATGCTATGTCTCCCTGTTGGCAGCAGTTTGGGAACAGTAATGAGGTCAGCCATGCAGGAGTGGTGACTTGTGGTTGAGCCACAGTCGTTTAGAGACCCTTGTTATTGGTCAGCTTCCAAGTGTTGTCATTATGTCCTGCCTATTTATAATTTCCTTCCCTCCTTCCCTGCCCTACACCTCCTAAAGTGAGAGTGGGTAGAGCTTATCTCACTGTAGGCTGTTCAGAAGGGACAGCAAAGGCACACTTGTTCTTTTCTTTAAAATCCTTCCAGTTCTGTCCCCAGCAGAGTATGAAGCATTGCGGGTTCCAGCAGCAGTCTTTGTTAACATCACTCCAGAAGAAATCACCAAGAAAACAGAAGATAAAAGGTATTGCTGCTGCAAACAGCGTTGTAATAGTTGTGGTGGGCCCTATGAAACTGTAGTTTTTCTGTGGGGTAGAATGGCTACTGCTGCCAGTTCTGCTGTACCCAAGCTGATGTTTTCAGTGCAGCGGGAGGACGTTTGATCCAAGCATGTCTGAGCAACAAGTACCTGGGGGAATGTGGGGTGTAGTTACATACAGGTGAGGAAGCTGTACGCACAGTAGCGTGGCTGCCCTTTGGGCAACTGATTGCAGAGGAGGAGAGTGGAGAAATCCCAAGTGAGGTCTGAATGCAGGTGCCTAGAAGATGGACCACAGAACTGTGCTGAGCATGATACGCCCATGGCTGGGCACTGTCCCAGCCAAGTACTGACTTGCTATGGAGGTTGCTGTGGCTTGGCAAGCTGACATGGATGTACACGTAGAGCTCTTAAGCCCTTGTGCTGAGAGGCTGAAGTGAGCAGGGAAAGCACAAACCGCACCTCACTCCTTGTGCTTCCTGCCTGCCTGCCTTTGCCAAAGTAGAAGTGTGTTTGTGTGCCATGTTGAGAGCCTGCAGTTTCTGCAGTGCAGGGACCTTTTTAGTAGCTGCACACTAAAAGGGGCTGGCTGAATGTAGTGAACATTGACAGGAAAGTGCTCACAAAACAGCCTCCCAGGCTATGCTTTATAGGTGCCCAGGGAACTCTTCCCAAACAGCTGAGCATTGAAGTTACAGACGTGTCCCGTCCTCCTGACAATGTAAACTGGTTTCTGGTTCTTTGAGCATCATCTTCCCCCTCTATCTCTTTCAGCCATTGCTCCTTTGTTTTAGAGAAGCTGAAGTTCCTGCCTACTGATGAGAACAGCAGAGATTACAAGGCCCGATGCCTCTGGTTCCTGGACACCCTTATTAAGTTCAGCTACCTGAAAGTGATCAAGAAGAAGCGTAAGAGAGTTTTCAGCTCCTCCACTTATAAGCTGCCTGCTGAGACTTGGTTTGTAATTCCTGCAGTAGGAAACAGTAAAGCTGCCCAGAATGAGCTGTGTGATGAAAGAGCTAGCTGCAGTGGTTGCTTTCAGCCTGTTTCATGCTGAGGTTGAGGATGTCCATGTTGTTGAGGGTTGTTAGATCTATGTCTGCTCGGAGATGTATGTCTAATCCTTTTCAGTCCCTTTGTAACTGCAGTGCATCAGGATGGCACCATGAGAACCTTTTGGCAGGAGACAGGGTAGCTTGGATTGGAAATTTTGAGATTCTTTCTCAAATTTGTTGATAGTTCTGTACTTATAAACATGTTTTATATTTTTACACTTCAGTTCTAAGTGAAGAGGCTGGAAATTGTTGGCTCTCTCCCTCATCCAGCCTCCATATTCCAGGTGCAAGATGCATATAGTACACAGAATATCTTTTGTATCTCTTTTTGTGCTTTTGAGAATGTCCTCATAATCCTTTGCTTATTAGCTCCATGTGTGGATCACAGTGATCATACCTCTGTTGTATTCAGGATCTTGCTTTTAAAATGGCAGGAACTGCTGTTCTCAAAAGCAGTGCACAAAATATTTTGGTTGAGATTTTCAAGGCTTGCCATCTTCCATAGAACTTGTGTATCTGAGTTTCCTTGTCAGTGCTGAAAATGTCATTGTTAGCATTTTCAATGGCAGGGGGGCAATGGAGGAGGAAATGGCAAGCCTGGCTGTAAATATTCTCCTGCATTGCTGGAGGCACAGGATTCACCCTGTAGGACTTAGTCAAGGAGGATGTGGAAATGACTAGTCTTGGTCCTAGCAGGAATTAATTAGTGTGGTTTCTGTTTTAATAATATTTTGTGACAGGACCATCTATTAAAAGACAGGAATCTATTGAAAGAAATGTATGCATAGGTGCACATGCATGCATTTTAGATTGAGTAGTATTGAAGTGGGAGATCCCATTTGAATAAAAAAGTGAAAACTGTTAGGAGCCTCTCTGACCTGAAAAATTATGAGACCTAGAAATCAAGTGCCCAGGTTCCTTTTAGGTTCTCTATGTTTCTGGGAAGGGGGGATAAATGTTGTGGTAATAAATGTGCTATTATGATGGCTGGAGATGGGCAATACAAGAAAGAGTATGTGTTTCTCATTCCAGTGCAAAACCCCTTTCTGTCCTAGATCCTATGGGTCCTGAATGCCCACACATAATTAGCAGGAAACTCATGAAGGATTTCACTTCACTGACCTACAACAATGGCAGGTAAGGAGCGATGTTTGCTTTGATGTTTTTGAGGCAGAGATATGGCAGAGTTCAGGCTGAAGGGCCATGGACACATTATCAGGAAACCTCCTACCAAAATGGAAGATAGCAGTAGCTTCTCTTGCTTCACACTCACAGCCCTGCAGAACATTGGGTTGTGGTTGGTAATAGTCCATTTTAGACAGTGCAGGTCTAAAATGTGACTGGGATAAGGAAGCCTGCACCTGTGGATTTAGCTAGTGTGACCAAATGGGGTGCCGAGCTATCTGCCTGACCATTTCTGGGTGCAGGATGGCAGAATGGGTGCTTGCTTTGCTGACTCTTAACTGTGCAGTTAAACAGGCAGCTGTGCACACATACATTTTCACTGTGAATCAAGGCAGCTGACAGATGTGTCAGCTCTTCCACCATACCAGAGTGAGTCAGGACAGAAGTAGTGCAGTGGCTAAATAACAGTGCTTTTTTTATGTTCACATAGTTTAATTAGCATAACAGGGGTGCTTTTACATGAACCTAGGCATGACTTATTTAGATTCTCCATTGAAAACTACAGAGACAAAACTGTATAAAGATTTGCGCTGGTTAACTTGCCCAGGGCTGAGACCCACACTGCTGCACCCATGTGGATACAGGCCAAAGAATTCTGCATAAGATTTGCCCAGGCATTGCCCTGCCAGCAGTGACAAAAGTTTGGTATAGTAAGGTAGCATCTGGTCCTGCTGTGGCGGTCAGCCAAGAGAAGGCACCACCCCATGACTGGAGCAGAGGCTCAGACGCTCCCACAAGGTCCTCCTTTCTGGCTGTGTCAGAGCCACTTGTGTGGTGCTGAGTACTGTCTCACTGCAGAGTGGGCCTTGGGCAGGCGTTAGAAGCTGCTTTTGACCAGATGGTCCTTGGCTGCAGCCTTTAGATGGATGTCACTTACAGCTAAGCAGTTATAAATCTGCATAAACATTTTCAGCAATCCTGTTGAGTGGAAGCACCAAAATACAGGCAAGAGTGACTAGTGTCCTCACTCTTGCCACAGTGCCTTCCCTACAGTTTGGAACCCAATAGCCTCTCTGCCTAGAACGGGAATAATGCTGATGCTCAGCTGCACTGCTGCACTGCTGCTGTTAATCTGACAGGAGCAGAGAATTTGAGTCCGAATGGGCCAGCTTTTGTCTGAAGGTGCAAACCAGTGACGAGCAGTCAGATGCTCCCAGAGAATTGCCAGCCAGGGATCTGCTTTGTGTGGATTGTGTATTTGACATGCTGTTAGTAGTTACACTGAATGCCCTCAGAACAGCTTCCTTTTGCTTTCCTCTAGCATGTAATCACCATACCAAAGAGACTGAAGTGTCATTAGTTGATGGTTCTGTCAAGGCTGTCTAGTGATAAACAACCTCTGAGGCCTACAGTTTGGAACAGAAATAGGGGCAGGTGAGCAGGACAAAGGAACCTGTTAGGCTCCTGTGATCAGAGGTCTGTGTTGCTTTGAGCTCTTTGGTGTGTAGGAAAAGTCAGTGATGTCTAACTGGGGTTCCAGTTCTGTCTGCACCTCAGAGGTGTTTTGATTTGGGTTCACTGACATTCCACATCTCATGCATTCTCCCTCTTGCCATGCAGTGTCCAGAACTTAATCTCTGCATCAATGAAGGCAAAAATCACAGCATACGTCATTGCATTGGCTCTGCACATTAACAACTTCCAAATAGACCTCACTGTCCTGCAGAATGACATGAAGCTCCAAGAAAGCAGGTGAGTCGTGTTTGTTTGTACTTGCTGAGATATCCTGTGATCCTCCTACAAAGAGCCTTTGAGGGGAGAGCTCTGGAGCCTCTGGCACCTGGCTAGCACAGTAATACCTCTTAGTGAGTCCCTTTTGTTGTAATTGGACTGTCTTTCATAAATGTGTTGAAGCTTTATTTTGAAGCCCTGGTGTTCATAAAGGAGGGTGGGTTATACATCTCAAACTTTGAAAGGGCACTTGCTGCAGAGGGGTCCTCAGGTGCATCAGGAGGCTCTTCAGCTATTCTGCAGGAAAGGAAACAGAGGCAAGCAGCACCGAAATGGCCATCCAGGGCAGATTCCAGGACTAGACCTATCAACTGGACCCAGCTCTGTTTCTTGCCTGACAAATTACATCACTCTTCACCTTCCTGTCCACTGTGCCCCTTCTTCCTGCAGAGCTCCGGTCCCTGTTAGGTACTAGTCTGGGTATAAGTGCAGTTTTGCAGCTGACTGCAACAGGAAAACTAGAAACGGGTGTGGTGTTTTCTCACAGTTGCGCTGCAGGCATGTAGTTGCTGTTTACATGGAGGAATCCCTGGCCCCTGAAATTTACCCACTCTGAACTTGGCACCTAGGAGATTGTTTTTATTTCTGAAATACTGATGAACTTGGGGACTTTTCAGCAAAGCATCACAGGGAGAGGTTGTAGGCAGAACTGCTGGTTATAGTATTTGAAATAAGGATTTGCCAAATCAGGGTTAGTGAAGGTGAATAGGCAGAAAACAGCTTGTACAATAAACTTCAGGGCAAACAGCCCTTGCTGTGTTAGGTTTTGGAGGCAGTTGCTCCCTAGACTTTAATTTTCCATTGAAGAATGCTTAAGTGTCATGCACCTGCTGGTAGCTGCTAGACCTGCTTTTCCCAGCAGGTGTCAGTTGGAGTCTTCTACCAGCTCCTCTGGCTCTGGGAGTTCTTCCATTGCAGTTTGTGCTGTACTGTCTCTCTGGCCCCTGCGAAATAAATCAGCAATTGATCTGAACTGCTCGACCAGTCCACTGTGCTTGCTGGGAGGACTCCCAGCAAGCAGACATAAGCTCAGCAGGCAGCTTATTAATACTGTCTGGGATGGGGTCAGCTGGCCCTGTTAGTTGACTGTTCATCCATGCTCATTAGTATCTCTCACACCCTGTCCTGTTCTGTGGGCAATGGTGATACCAAGGAGATGTGCTTCTTAATTCAGTCACATTGGTGTTTCATAACAGGATTGCTTAGCCGTTGTGTGGTAGGGTATGAACAGTGGAGGGACACAAACCCTTCACTGCAACTGAGAAAAACATTGTGGACTATCCTAGGGTTTCTGGCTGAGGGATATGATATTAAGTTCTGCTAATAATTGGAAGTTATCAGAGCCCTATGTCACCTGTTGGTTTTGCAAGCTCCCTAGTCAGCCTTGATGGAATTATTGCTGATTTTGCCCCCAGTTATGCTCTTTATTCTTTGATGGGTAGTAGTGTGTTTAACAGCAGTGTTTGCTGTTGGTTTTCACCCATTTTTTCTTTTTTTTTCTTTTTTAAACTAAGCTTTAAGGAATCCACATTTTTTTTTGCACTTGACACCTAGCTTTTGTTCTTAACTGCTGTACTGGAGCTGGGAACACAGGGCATAGGATGCTGTTGAGAAAAGGGTGGAGCAGGCTGGGGCCTGTTGGAAAAATTGAGGAGAGCCACTTGATGGGATGATCCTTGCTTGGAGTGGGAGGTTTGACTGAAGAATCCTTCTCAACTGAATCTGTTTCTATTTCAAAGATAATAAAGTCAGCTGGGAGGATTCTGGGACTTACGTGTTCTCAGGACCCCAGCTGAGACTGCGACACCCATTTCCCTGATAGCTTCCCTTCAGATGCACTTTCTTTTCTCTGACAAGCCTCCAGGTGTGTTCTGGCTTGCGCCTTCTTGACCAAGCTCTTCACACTACACATCTCAGCCAAGCCCCTCTTCTTACATGTAAAGATGCTGAATTTTAGTGGCTGAGAGATGATGTTCTTGCTCTACTAGGTTCCATTCATTGTATTGCACATGGGAGATGAGTGCACTGGGAAGCAACCATGGGCTGCCAGCAGCAGCAGCTGAACACAAATAGTGACTGTTCTCTTTGTGGGGAAGTGGAACGCAGCGTTATTTTTTTCATAAGTCAGCTTGCCATTGAGTAAGGCAATGCGGGTTTATAATGCTCTCCGAGGTGGTTGTGCTCAGATCAGCATTTTAGCATCCCCAGGAAGGCTCTACCTTGTAGTTTTTGAAGACTTCCAGCTTCTCTCTCTACAGTATCCTTGAGATGCAGAGAAGCATCCTGCTTGCTGGTGCCTCCAGCTTCTCCCCTGAGGCAAAAGACTGTTGATCTTTTGTGCAGTGTCATGGTACAGGAGACATGTGCGCCCCACAGACACAGTGTCTTTCTGGTGTTTTCCAGGATGATGGACATTGCAAAGGCTATGCGGTTGAAGGTCTCCAAGGCAAAGGGGATGCCGGGACTTGAGAGTGATCACAGCCACAAGCTGGGCACTCTCTCTCTCCCCTTGCCTGTGCAGAAGGTATCGGGGAACCAACGGAAGCGCAAGAAAATGAACTGAAATGTCTGAGAGGTCTGAGCAGAGGTGCTCATTTCTCAACTGCTGTTCTGCACACAGAGGATCATGGGGATGCTTTTGTCTGTTGGATTTGGCTGTTCAGCATCAGCACATGACCCTGCTGAAACCCTGTCTCAAGGCTGGGTTGGAACAGATGTTCACCTCATTAAACTGTTTCTTTTTTCTATTTATGTAGAATAGCTATAATAAAACCTTTTTCTTTTTTCCTGTCTATATGAGTGGAGAAAGATATAGGTTGTGCTGGAGCAAAAGAACGCGGGTTGAAACTGCAGGTCCTCCACTGACTACTGTCTGTTTGGTTCTGGCAGTGACCTGTCAGCTTGTGGCGTGCTTTACCCCTTGTTCACACATGCAGAGTAGAAAGCATAGAAAGGGAGACACTAAGCAAAGCATTACGTACACACAACCTGTTGGCTCTTCGTGTGTTTGTTTCTGTAGAGCTTCAGTCTAATTCTGTGTTCAAAAAGTGTAAGGGTGCACCACAGAGTATTTCTGCTGCTTTTCCTATCCTGCCTTGCCTGGAGGAGGTAGAATTCTGCTGGCTCAGAGCCAGTGTCATCTTCAGAAAAGGTGATTAGTTTGAATCCACAGCTGTGGATTCCCAGTCTTTGGGAGAGAGACTTCTGGGCTAGTTTCTCTGCCTTTTCATTCTAGTCCTGGGTTGCTGGGCTGTAAGCCTCAGTGTCGGTGTTTACTAAGCAAGGTTGTAGGAATCTGGGGCTTGTGAAAAAATGAGGATCACCTCCAAGAGAAAAAGCTTATGTGAAACAGGAGCATGGGATGTCAAGAGCATGCTTCTCTTTGAGGTATCTTTGCTTCAGATAGTACTTTGGGTTTAGTACATCATTTTGGGATTTAAGGGTAATTCCGTATGCACCCTAATGACCCACTATTCACAGCTCTCATTAGAAGTGACACAAACATCCAGTTTTCTGGGTAGAGGATAATTAACACCATGGGAATTACAGGCTGCAGATAATCAACAGGAATGTTTTTATCACAGAATGGTTGAGGTTGGAAGGGACCCTGCTCAAGCAGGGCCACCTAGAGCCAGGTACTCAGGACTGTGTCCAGATGACTTTCATATGACTATCTCCAGTGATGGAAACTCCACAACCTCTTTGGGTAACTTGTGCCAGTGTGTGGTCAGCCTCACAAGTTAAAAAAAAAAAAAAAGTGTTTCCTGATATTCAGAGGGAGCCTTCTGTGTTTCAGTGTGTGTTCGTGGCCTCTGGTCCTGTCACTGGGCACCACTGCAAAGACTCCAGCTTGTCCTCTTGGCACCTTCCATTCAGCTATTTATAGACATGAATGAGCACCTCCTGAGCCTTTTCTGCTCCAGGCTGAGTGGTCCCAGCTCTCAGGCTTCTCTCACATGAGTGATGCTTCAGTCCCTTCATCATCTTAGTCTCCCTTCATTGGACTCTCTTCAGTATGTCCATGTCTTTCTTGTACTGGGGAGCCCAGAAGAAGACACAGCACTCTAGGCGTGGCCTTACCACTGCTGAGCAGCGGGAAAGGATCACCTCACTTGACCTGCTGGAGATGGTCCTCCTAATGCCACCCAGGACACCATTAGCCTCTGCTGCAAGGGCACATTTCTGGTTCATGTTCAACTTGGTGCCCACCAGGACCCCCAGATCCCTGTTTTCTGGTTGGGCAGCCTGCAGCATGTCCTGGTGCATGTACCTCCTCAGGTACAAGACTGCAATTCCCCATGTTGAACTTGGGAAGCCTCTGACTTACCCAGGCCTTGTTCTCAGGTCTTCAGTAGAGTGAATTTGTTCAGGGATCTGATCTGGCTGAAACCACTTTCTGTGTTTTTTTAAATTCTCATTAGGATCTGCTCTTCTGCATATCAGAACCAGCAGCTCTGACTTAGACTGGTATGAAGCACTATTCTGAGATAATTAGTTTATCTTCTTTATGTAATTCTATCTCATTGCTGCTGTGTTTGAGATGGTTGATATGGAGCGTGAGGAGGGGAGCAGATGTGGATCACTCTGACAATGCCATTGGTTTTGGGATTGAAAAATTAACTGCTCTTGCAAAGTTGCTTCTGTGTGCTAAGTTGAGCAGAGAAGTAGAAAGCAGAGGTGGTTGCCTGACCAACCAAACAAGAAGTGATGTTCTTTTCTATGATTTGGAGCAACTTGTAGCAGAGATGAGTATGTTAATTGCCTCTCTTGACATCACTGCTGTGTGCAGCAGGGCCTGTTCTGACCGAATCTGAGAGCAGCACCCCTGATTCAGGGAAAATGAGTGCTAATTTAGTCCAAATGGGACAATGACTCATCTGCAGTGTGTCTCACTGTTAGCACCTGCACCTTGGAGAGTAGCTATTTGCCTTCCCAATAACACAATAAGAGTTCTTCACTATAGGGAAAGGAGTGCTAAGGCAGGGATGTGGCAGTTGGGGAAGGGTGCCAGAGATCCCGTCCTGGGTCCAGAAAGATGCTCCCCAGCGCTGGACAGCCCCCATGGAAGCACGCAGGACAGGGCTGCAGGCAGGTCCTGTAGAGGGGACTCTTACCAGGTGTGAACTGCAGCAAGATGTAGGTAGCCTAGATACCCTGGTCAAGGACTCTCATCCCTGTTTCATCATGGAGAGGGGAGAGGAAGTAGATGGGCTGATCCCTGGGAGACAACAGGAAAGGCTGAAAGGAGAAATCCAGT
>NW_010531329.1:22604-27585 GCF_000687285.1 Phaethon lepturus | reverse complement strand
GAAAGGTGCTTTGCTGGAAATGAGGAGAGGTTTACTAATGCTCTGCTTAATTTTCTGGGGTCACCTTACTTGAAAGCATATCTTGAACAGTGAGAGTGCAAGAGAGAGGCCATGTGCTTCTTTCCAGAGATGAGCGTGCAGGAGACTCTTCTAGGGTGGTTTCAAGGATTCCTGAGAAGGGTAGACACATATACACAGACTACAAGGGGAAACGCAATAAGCGTTTTATTAACTACAAGTATGTGTTACGCTAAGGGTATCGTACAAAGCAATTGTCTTACCAACCCGAGGACTGTGAGGAAGATGGACCATCCGTACATTCTTGTGTTGTCTTGCGCCGCGTGCTCAGCCCAGCGTCAGTAGGTGCCAGCTTTACATGGGCATCCCCATGGAGGCAACGGTGGCCTCGCCGTACACCAGTCCCCTGCTTCTTGGGAAAATCCCAGTATTCATACATTTGCAGAGGAGTGGGTTTCGACACATGTGACCAGCGAGTGCCGAAACACGCCTGTCTTGCTGACTCTCAGCATAGGGAGCCTGTGGCGTATGCCCCCGCTGGTCAGGCATGCTGCACGCGCCATAGCCATCCCATCTGTTGGTTTGTAGGCTCTGTACACACGGCATATTATCAATCATGCTTAAGCCAATAACAAGATGTTGCAAGGATTCCTCTCTTCACATCCTCCCCTAGTATTGTTCAACTTTCTTATCTCTGTGGGAAACCGTCTGGTTTCTCTCACCCGGCCTGTTATCTACTTCTCACCCAGCTATCTGTTTTCTCATTGTGCTAACTGCGGTGTTCTCACAGACCGAAAGTCCATCTTTTAACCCCTCTGCTGCGGTTTTCTCACTGTCTACTTCTCACTCAGTGTCCAACTACAGACCAAAATTCCACCTTTTAACCCCTCCATATACAGACTGACTGGCAGCTGCAGGTTGGAGAATGCTAACCCTCGCCAGAGCACTGTGCCACCCAGACAGGCCGGCTGGGAGCATGAGGGCCACAGCAGTGGCTTTCCTTGGACTGCCACCAAACAGCTTTGAACCCGTGCTGTGAAAACACACCTGCCCACAGCTGCTGCCTTAGCAACTGCATGCTGTAGTCAGGCAGCATTGGCATACCTGAGCCAGCACAGAAGATGAGGCAAGAGCTACAACAGGTTATATCGTCATCCTTGTCTAAGCAGGAGCATGTTCCTGTGGGAGAAGGGTGGCTTCCACAGCTGCTTGGTTTGAAGGTGACCAGAAGCTCTCCCTGCTGCTCCTCTGTCACCACCCCAAGATGACTCCAGTACGGCATTATAGTCCTCTTGGTAAGGTGTCTGGCTACCAGATAAAAGGTTCAATGAAATAGGCTGGGCACAGGCTCTTTGTCACACCTAAGAGTGTGGGGCTCTGTAGGATGGTGTTGAGTTGGAGTCAGCTTCTCTTGGCAGTGTTGGCATACTGTCTCACAACTGGTTCCTGCACAGGCAGCAGGAGGACAGGCACAGCAGCAGCAGGGAGGCACTCAGCTTTTGACAGTGCAGCCTTTCTGGAAATGATGAGCTCTTACAAGCAGACAAATGAGCTCTTTGAACAAAACAAAATGCAAGGTGTGTGCTGTGCCAGGAACTGGCCATGCAGGTCAAGTATGTGCACTAGCTTTGCACAATGTTCAGGTGGTGAAAAAGCTAGAAGAGCTTCAGATTGTGCCCTCAGCAAGCTGCCAGGTCAGGGTGGCTGGGAGCTGTTACCCACTGTGTTACAATGAGCACTTGAACTAGGGGTTTGCAGAAGTACAGTAGCACCCCATGCTGCTTCTGTTAGGCTCTATAACCTATCCACTGTAATACAAGAACATGAAACATTTCATGATTAATGAGTTCCAGGGAAAATTAATTAATGAGTACCCACTGAATTGTCTCCACACAAGGACAGAATAGTCCTAACTGTACTGAACAGTCAGGGTCTCAAGTATATTTAACACAAACTTGAAAGATTAATTGGGAAAGCAAACTTTATTTTTGCTTTCCTTGTGAAGATGAAGTCAGTATGAACGTTTGGATTTTTCCATAGTGACTGATAGTATAAATATTAACAATTGTAAACAATATTTGAATGCTGTACTTCCAGCTCAACCTGTTGAAAGTTTAAAGATACTTTCACATCACCTCTTCCAGGACTTACTCCATATATTGAAATTAACTGCTTGCTCCTGCTCTGCAATGTGAAGTGACTTAAATTGCATGTATTTTGTGAATAATACAGAACAATTTTCTGTATGCATGCGTGATGGCATATGGATCCTCCATGGGACATTTTGCTGCCCCACAGCGCAAAAAGCACAGAAGGAAGGGGATATTAAAGCTATTGTAAAGATCCCAAATCTCACTGCTTTCTGATTGTTTGGTTTTGGTTTTTTGAGTCTGGCTGATGGGATTCAGAAGACTCTGGGAAGTGCCTGGAGAGAGAGAGGTTTTCCTAAACCCCAGGGTTTAGGCCACTGCAGGCAGCCCCAGGCATTACAGGTTCCCCATCTTATTTCTGAGGTTCTCAGCATTGGCTTAGAAGTGTGTGCGAGTGGAGCTCACTCCAGCTTCTGTCTGCCAGTAACCACTGCTGTGAACAGTCTTGAGCCTCCACAGCTATTGCAGTTGTGCTATTTGTTTCCATACAGGCATTTTCAGAATAGTACTGAACATTTCCAGGTGCGTCTGCAGGCATGCCAACCTTCTGGCAGCTTCCAGTTTTAAACACACCATCAGGATCTTTCTGTCTGTGACAACAGCCTGGCTCTGTCCTGACTCACAAACAGCCCACACTTCCTCTCCCAGTTCTCCCATCTCTGAAGGTTCCCCAAGGTCATGCTCTCCCTGCACATCAGGACTGTGGCTCTGTGCCTTTGTACATGAGGTTGGCAGTACTGCAAGAGACAGCTACTCAGAGTCTGGGACTTCAGGTTCATTCCCTGCAGCCTGAATTAGGGTTCTCGCATCCTTCCCACACACCCATCCTTGCTACCAACCTGTGCATTCATTCCTCTCCTGCTGCTTACCCAGTGACTTGTACAGGCATGTTGTGTATTGGCATCTCTCCCACTACCACAGCTGGCTGCTTCTACTGCTTGACTTTACCTCTGCTCCAGGTAGCAAGTCAAGCAAACCAATGCTGTTATCAGCTGGAGGGTGGGTCTCAGCAAGGAGCTACAAGCCTTCCTTCCCTGAAGTTTGTCTTCTCCCAAGTGGCACCACCATGGCAGGGACTGCTCTGCAATGCCCTGGTGGGTCTCATCTGCCTATTTCTCTAAGTCTACTTCAGCTCAGCAATTCTCATCTCAGGAGACCCCCCCCTCCTTTGCTCAGCTATCCTTGTGCTGTGCAGTCTCCTCCCACTCTGCCCATGGAATGGCAACCAGCAGTTTGTGCTTTGGATGCACTGGTCTCTGAAGGCTTGTGCTAGGTCAGCTTTGCCTTTATCCTGAGGCAAACCAGGCCTTTGACCAACTCACTGACTATACAGTACCAAAATAAAACAGGCAGTCAGGTTTCCTTTGGTGGTTGTTCAAGATGACTCTGGACTGTACACCCACTAGTAATGTATATATAGCTAGGGGCAGAGATTTTCCAGCTTATGTGGTCCCTCATCTCTGGCTTTAAACCTACTCCTGAGCATATGACACCCTCCAGGCTTTGGCCCATGCTGTATGCTTGCCAAGTGCCTGTCCCTGCCGGGTGGGCAGGGCTGCATCCCCATGGCCTTGCAATGTGATGAGCCCCTTCCAAAAGGGTTGCCCCAAAAGCTGCTCTGGAAAACTTCACTCCCTTTGGAAAGCAACTCAGTTACTAAAATGTAGACAACTTTTAAAATATAGCATTTTATATGTGGCAGAGTGTTTTCCTGAAATTATAGAATGTAGTACTTTTAAAAGAAAAAAAAAAAAAGGGGATTGGATCTTCTTACAGCATCAGTCTGCAGAGAAGCAGCAGGTGACATCATCAGACTGTGCAACACAGTTATGCCAGCTCATACCAGAGGAGAAACCTGTCTGGACAGCTCGTTATGTAAATGAGACATAGAAAATCCAGAGAGGAACTGACTGCCAGTTTCAGGCGGGGAGGTGACAAGGCAGAAACCGCTATCTGGTCATGCAAGGTTATGGCATGCAAGCCTCCATCTCCCTGTAGCAAGAGCCCCAAGCCCCAGGAGACAGCCCATGATTGTCAGTGACACCCTCAGAGCCATGAGCCCCTGCCCAGCTCCCCCATGGGCTGGGGGACACCCATCTTCTCCCGAGCACCTCACAGACCCAGGAATCACTGCCGGGGTACAGAGGACCCTACAGAGTGCTGGGGAAGAGCATTCCAGGATTGCACAAGGCTTATTACAGGATAACCAGAGGAGGAACCAAATGTGGGGAAACATGGGGATCAAGGTGGTTTGGGGAGAACAAACATGGGAAACCAGAGGGATAAGGGGATAAAAAGTGGCCCACTATGTGTAAACTGGAGGCTGGTGGCCAGTGGCCATGGACAGATGATGGTCTGGCCATGCCTGTGCCTGATGAGCACAGTCTGTCCTGTCAGCTCAGCAAACGCTGTTTCTACCCCTTCCTGGAGTAAGGGCTCTCCCTTTGGTGTGGACACCAGCATGGGTAGTGCATGGGCGAAGTGGTTTAGAAGACGAGGCACTCTGTCTGTCTGCCTCTCTGTTGAGAGGGGCCTGCAGCCTCCGGGTGCTCATAAGTCCTGGTGCCAGAAACTGGGACCCAGGGACAGGTAGTGGGCAGACAGCATCTGAGCCTGTTTGCTGGAGGGACCAGCACTGCACATACGTATTGTTCTGCATATGTCTGCATTGATCTGTGTGCCCCTTTTGGGTCAGATCAGCATAAACAGAAACGGAGCAAGACTACACAGGACATGTTGTCAGCCTCTGAGTCTTCAGGCACAAATGCAGATGGTCATTGACAAAGCAGCTTCAAAGCAAGTGATTCCCAAAT
>NW_010531329.1:17133-22573 GCF_000687285.1 Phaethon lepturus | reverse complement strand
CAGCGGAAGAGAGGTGCAGCAGGAGCTCAGGCTGGGGAAGCCCAGCCAGGCATACTGGTAGTCCTGCCAGGAGCACATTTCGTCTGCGGTACTGCTTGCTTGTAAATTACCCCAGCAGTGATCTCAGTGGCAAAGAGGAAAAAATTAACATCTGTTTTCCAGCTATTTTTTATTTAGTGAGGTGCCACTGAGGTTGCAAAATGCTTCATGAAAAAAGGAGTACAGTCCAGTGGGGTTCCCCGTCCCTGAGCTGTGAGAGCTTCCTGGCAGTAGCTCTGGACAAAAGGCAGGTGGAGAGACCGGTGAAAAAACTTCCTCCTTGGTCAAAGAATGGTACAGAAGATGCTCCCGTGGTTGTGGCAGCCCCCATCCACCCTGGTGGTTATGCTGGAAACCCTTTGACCACCAGCTGCTGTGCGGGACCCCGAGGCACCTCCTTCAATGTGAGGCCGTGCTGGGGGGTTGATCAGCATGCACTCCGTATCAAACCTGGGAAAAGGAGAGACACCCCACATGTAGCAGTGAGTGGGGTGGAATGGCCCTTACAGAGCAGCCTTAGAAATGCTCCCTTGAGGTTCAGCCTTCAAGGAGGAAAGGGGCAGAGCAGTTCTGGCAGGTGCACAGTGCTCACCATGCGATGTCTGTTCCAAAACCCAAGTGTGACAGAAATAATTGGAGAATTAAGACAGAACATCTTGCTTTACTACAAAAACTAGTTTCTGTGATTTCATAGCCAATGCTTCTACATAACTGAAAGTTCTGGGGGATGGGGCAAGAGCCTACAGAGGGAGAGTCAATGTTGGGACCTCCCAAGAATTGCTTAAACAAGCCTCGATTTGAAAACCTAATAGAGGAGTACGGGGGCTAAAGGCACTGGAGGAGCAGGTGAGAGTCCTCCCTACTGCACTTGACTTTCATGATATGGGAGTCTGGAGGACCAGGTGAGAGCATCATCGACCTGGGAGACCCCATGGCCTAACCTCCCTCCAATAATGCACGTCTTCCAGTTTCACTGTGTCCTCTTCTACACAGGAAGTCCCTCCTTGACCAAGATTTGTGACCCAGAGAGAAGAGTCAAGGTCAAATTTCTAGCTAAAAAGAACAATCACTGAATACCCAGCCCTTGTATGGGTGACAGAGTTCCAGCTTTCCCTCCTCGGGTATCTGCTGCAGAGTTCTGGTCTAGAGTGACCTGGTTTGAACAAGGCCTATAATGATGAAAGTCACTAAGATCTGGGTGACAGCACCTAAGAAAAGCTTTGCAAATATCTATTAGAGGTCTGCAGCTACAGCGGTACCTCTGAAAACCATCAGAAGACACTTAACTTACACTGGCCTAAATACCAGGGCAGCTAAACCATACCTGGAGAAAGCAAGCACTCCAAGATCCATTTTCCCATTCACCATTCATGTTGCTCTGGTAGCAAAAGCCTGGAGGTGGAATCTGGTGCCTGAAGCCACCCTCCTCCTCACCAGCACAGAAATGCAGTGCAGACTGGGGGTGCCTCTGGCCGTTCCTCTTTCCTCTGACTCTTGGTCCAGGCTACAAACAGTGCGGCACTGCCTGTGCTGCAGGGACAGCAGTGCAGTACACAAACACAGCAGCCAGGCTTCAAAGGCAGCACTGTGCAGAAGAATAAGCTGGCCAGGGTACAGAGCACATGTCCCTATGCTCAGAGGCATCGTGAAGACCCATACTGGCCTGTCAAGGAATAATCCAAGCCCCTCACTTGGTTTTAAGGGTATCCCATGATGAACGTCGCTCTGCTTGATCTGCAGTCCTCATCTGCAGTGGTTCACCATGTACGTGGGGCTCATGTATATCAGTAGGTGTGGGAAGCTGGGAAGAGGAGCTACAAAGCATACCCCTCCAGAGCTCGCCTAACACAGGAGCACAACAGTGGCTCCAAGTTCAGAATTGCACCTCATGGTGCCAGGGGCCTCACCTTTTCTTGAAGGTGAGAAGCATGTTGTTTTGGATGATGCAATCCTCTGCATTTGACATTGGTTGCAAAATGGATTTTTTGGGTCTTCCTTGGAAAATGAGGTTTTCCTGCACCAGGCCTTTGGCTTCATCAAAAAGAGCAATTCCATAGTCCTGAAAGGACTGGATCCTGTTCTTGGTCACCTGCAAAATAAGCTTTAGACAGGATGGCCCAAGCAGAAGGACATTGTTCAAACAGTTCTTTGATCAACACAAAACCAAGCCCCGAAGCTCTTCCACAGGCTTACTAGCACTGTGGAAGTTTGAGAGCGTACCAAGGGTTCAGACTGGACATGCCATAGCCGTGCACACACAAGCTTTCCCAAAGCCTTCCACACATTACTGGTGGCCCCAGCTGGCAGCTCAGTTGCTGTCAATGCTAGATGCCCCAAGCTTCACTGCAGCTGGTACCCAACCCTCTGGTGAAACACAAGCACAGATCCTGCCGAACATGAACCCGCCATTGCTCCTTGCCCTCCAGATTTCAAATGGCTGTACTGACAGGCTGTCACTTCTTTATATATGAAGAAAGAGCACTTAGGAGTCTCCTCTTCCCATGAAAGACAAGGCCACAGCTCTCGCTGTACTATCACCTGGAAGATCAGCTCAGTCCCTTCTCCTCCTTGGCTCCACAGCAACAGCTGCTGCAACGCTTCTTACACAGCACTGCTCCCCAGTTCTCAGCACCACACACCATCTCACCTGCTCTCAGGCACCTCCTGGGTTCTGCCAGTGGGCAGACAAGAAACAACAGCACCACAACATTACCAGTACTTTAGCAAGGACTGTGCCAGCTGCTTTGCTCTTCAAATGAACCCTGCAACATGAATCCTGCCTGTGTGTTCCAAGAGACTGAACAGCTGGGACAGCTGTTTCCATGGGACCATGGAAAACGCAGCAGTTTTTAGCTTCTGGTCCAGAGGACAATGTTTTGCTATGGGCATTGTTTTCAAAAGGAGTCTGCAGCCCCTGCAGGACTCATGCAGAGCATTTGTCTGGGCAGGGCTTTCTGTATACTCATTCTAGGGGTCCTTCACCATGAGTTAAATTGGATTTATCTGTCATTCTGATACACAATGGCTTCACCTCAACAAAGAACAGAATGGAGGCAACCTTGAGCCAGATACTAACCTTGGGAACTGGCTAGGTGCTGGAGCACTGCATCTAACTTCCAAAAAATCTAGTTCAGACACCAGCTATCCCAGTTCTTCAGCACAGCTCACACAGCCTGCAAAGCTCCAACAGAGGCCTACAGAATCACCCACTTGACTGTGCCACTCATTTAAATACAGGGGACAAGCCTGGGAGAAGATGGACTTTGTTGAATGTCATTGTACCAAAATGCACAGGATTCCCTTTGCCGCTCTGAGGGAAAAGAGGTCTCTTCTACAAGCCATCTATGAATCCACATGTGGGAAATGACAACTGAGCTGTCCTTTACCAAGGCTTAGACATCAGACAGATGTGACAAGCCACCTGTGAATCACTGTCAAAAAGGATACAGCCTTGAGATTGGACTTCCAAAATTTATCCTTTTCTTTGTCACTGAGCAATGGCATGAGCTTGCACAAGCCGTTCCCCCTCATGCTTGCCTACCTGAAAAGCTGCTGCTGCTCATAGACCTCTTTTCACATTCCTGTCACTGTGGGTACTGAGCGCTCTGAGGCAAGACAGCCAGCTCCGCTGGTACATGCGTGTTTTCCTGTTGCAGGTGAGCAATAATAAGCATGGACCCAACAATACTGAGGCTAGGGAAGATCTCACCTTGTCCCTCTGGGCCCTACAGAGCACTTCTAAACCTCTCTTGACAGATAGAAATGTCACTTTCTTCTGAGCAGTGTGCTGTAGTTTTGCACTGCTGGCCAAATTAAAAAGAAATGCTTACCCGATTCCCACCTATATCTTCCCTTAAACAATTTCTGCTGACAATAGGAATTCCAGCCTATTCCCAGTGACTGACCATGAAAAACCTGGAGTTAAGGAGTGCTGGTGGAAGGGAGCTCTGGAGTAGGGCTGTCTACAGCACAAGATCTGGGCAGCCCTAGCTTTGTCCTGCCAAGGCTTGGAAACCGCCCAGGACGGTGAACTCACCCCACCCTGTGACACCTGTCCCAGGGCTGCACCACCCTCCAAGGCAAGAGACCACCAGTCTCCCACCTGGACCTCCCAAGGACCAGGAACCACTGCAAGTTGTGCTGTTGACCTTTGTTCTATTGTCTGGCACTGCCAAGAATGGCTTGGCTTTGACTGCTGTTCAGGTAGCTGTGGGCTGCTCTTAGATCCCCCTTGGCTTCCTCTTTGCCAGACTAACCAAGCCCAGCTCCCTCTGCCTCATCAGTTGTATCCCAGCACTTGCCCATCCTGGTAGCTTTGCACTAGACCCTCTCCCTTTTCTCTACCTCCCTCAAGACCCTGAGGTCCCAAACTGGACACTACATTTCAGATGCAGCCTCCTGATGGCAGAGGAGATGGGTGGCAACTTCCCTCATTCGGCTGAAAATCACACCCCCTCTAATCACAGGGTCAAGGATGCTATTGGGATTGTCCGCTCCTCCTGCTGGCAATGCCAGGGCTTGCCAACCGGGGCCTGCTGGCTTCTCCCTGACCCAGGAGGCAGGGCGGCAGCAGTAGGCTCTGTCTCACCTTTGCCCCTGGCTGCAGGGATGCGCAAGTCGGCGCCCCTTCACCTCTCTGCAAGACGCACCTTCATGTCTGCTGCCTGGAGCAGCTGAAGGCCACACCTGTGGTTGCCGATGATGTCATTCTCCACGATGACGCCCTCTCCCTTAGAGATGATGCCATGGCTGCTGTTCTCATAGATACCATTGCCACGCAGCTCCACCTGGCACTCGGCCTCGACCAGCACACCTCCCTGGCTGTTGCAGGAAATGCTGTTGTTTGCAATGCATGTCAGCTGGCTGCTCTGCAGTACTGCCACCCCACCGTCACCATTGGCGTGAATTACATTGGCAATGATGTTGAGCGCTTCGCTGCTCTTGACATGCAACCCAGCAGCTGGCAACCAAAAAGAAGAGCTATTGGTTCAGAGCTTGCAGCCTCAGTCATGATAACCACAAATAGATTTCTGTTTCTAAAAGCTACTCCGTTTCTTCTGTCACAATATGACTTTCTGACTGGAAGCTTAAGGACAAGAACCCACCCACACTCAGGTCATGGCCCACCATCTCTCCAGGGTGCTCCTGGCCTGGGGGCAGCTGACAACCAAAAAGAAGAGCTATTGGTTCAGAGCTTGCAGCCTCAGTCATGATAACCACAAATAGATTTCTGTTTCTAAAAGCTACTCCGTTTCTTCTGTCACAATATGACTTTCTGACTGGAAGCTTAAGGACAAGAACCCACCCACACTCAGGTCATGGCCCACCATCTCTCCAGGGTGCTCCTGGCCTGGGGGCAGCTGAGGAAGACACTGGCCGAACCCAGTGCAGGGGGGGCAGG
>NW_010531329.1:2957-17058 GCF_000687285.1 Phaethon lepturus | reverse complement strand
TTCAACTCCACGAGTGCCACACTGATGGGATGCCGGGCAGCTGGGTACTCCTCCTCGCTGTCAGGGTTGTTCTCCCCACCGCCAGCCTCCCTCTCATCCTGGAAGCTCTCGCTTCCCCCCTGGCTAGGAGGGTAGTCACCAGCGCCATCCTTGTGGCAGAACACTGCTACCCCATAGATGCTGTTGTGGTTGATCTGGTTGTTGATGAGGTGCGGGAGGCTGGAGGACATCATCCACACACCACAGCCCTTGTTACCTGCGGGATGGGGCAGCATAGCTCACTGACTCAGCAGTGCTCGGAGAACCCCAGCCCTGCCCCAAAGCAGCTGGCAGTCCACGTGCAGCGTAGTGGGATAGAGGTGATCTTCCTCTCTGAGCACACATGAAGGCTAACTCTACATGTTAGGGGCTCAAGGCAACCTGTCCCTGACTTGCTCCCACTGGGCTGACTCAAGTCTGTGAGCTCGGTGCCATCGTTTCCTCACCTCTGCCCTCTCCTGGCACTGTCCATGCTCTGACCCCAGCTCGAGTCCCCTTTAAGGTTTAACTCATGCAGTCAGCAGGTAAACCCCTGCCACACTGGGGATCTGCAGGATGGCCAGGCACAGCCCTGCACACCAGCTCCATGGGCAGGTGTCTTTGCCACGGACAGGCAGCCACAGTGCTGGAAGCCCATATGCTGCCAGCACCCTTTCCCAGGATCAGGCATGCCCTGGTCTCTCCTCCTCCAGGACCGGGAGTCTCCGGGGCCAGGAAGCAAGCAGCTCCAGGAGCACTAAGCTGGGTTTCCCTGAGGCTTGGCCTCAGGGTCCCAGTTGTATTATGGCTCAGGTGTCTCCAGTGTGTAATGCAGGCCGAGTTGCAGCTTTGCCACCCCCAGGATGGCTGGGCCCTGTGACCACCCTCCTCCTGCCCTGGCCACTGCTGTTCCAGAAAGCTCTGGGAACTCCCTGCCTGTGTACCTTACCCTTGCTGCGAGGGGCTGGTACTGGCTGCCAGCACTCCTGCCCACCACTGCCTCCAGCATTACTAGCCATCCAGCCAGATGCACACAAAACCATGCTACGTGACTGCCTACATCTCATTTCTCTTCTAAACAGGGCTAGAGAGGAGCACAGCCCCTCCAGGACTCAGACCTGCGCCCTCGCAGCAGTGGGCTCTCTGCAGCACTTGTCTCTCTGCAAGCTGCTTTAAAACCCCTTTAAAAAAGATATTTCCAGCTTCCTAAGAAAACCATTTGGGGAGTTTACCCCCTGTCAGACATAAGCTGAGTTGTTAGATTACAAACCCTGCCAAACTCCTCTGGCCCCGGGTTAGCTGGGTGCAGGGCAGCAGACCCAGCTCACCTCATCCTGTGGGGGCCGTGCATCCTCTCCTGCAAACCTGTCTTGCCTGAGGGCAACGATGCAAGGCTGGCTTCTCTCTCAGGGCTCAGAGGGAAGCTCCTGTCCTCCAGTGGAGACCAAGCAGTGGTCTCCTTAGTGGAGAGAGGGCCCCTTGTGAGCCACAGCCCGGCTGCACAACCTCTGGAGTGCCTGAGCTGGGCTGGGCCTGGTGCAGTTACCGGCCAAGCCTCCTGGGCTCCCACCATCAGCGCCCTCCTGGGCACTCTCCACCAGCCCCTTCCTGGGCACCCACCACAGCTCAGGAGCGCACTGGAGGTGCACAGAGGGCAGCCCAGCAAGCCCAAGAGGAAGGGGGGACGGGGGAGAAGGTGAGAATTGTTCTCCACCTGAGCTTGCTTCCTTACCGTAGATGGTGTTTCCTTCGATGAGGCCCTTCCCATGCTCGCCGACCACCACACCATCTGAGTAGCCACAGGAGATGAGGTTGTTCCTGAGGACAGGGTCACCCCCATGGCGGATGTCCACCCCACCCCACTGGTTTTCACAGATGACGTTCCCTAGGGCCAAGCAGGGAGGACAAGGTGACGACACAAGCCTCCTGCCCATCAAAGAACAAGGAGACCTGGCAAGCTGAGACCTGGCCCCACTGAAAAGCTCACACTGCCTGTAGCAGAGACGAAGCCTCAGGAGCTTCCCCAATCCCCCAATCTACTGGCAATGCTCTCCTGCACAGGACACTGGTTATTAGCAGTTCCAGTGACCACCAGCTCCCTTGCCCTCCGAGGTGTAGAGCAGAGTGCAAAACCACTTAGAGGTGCCACAACAGCAGGAAAACATTATTTACAGCTTGGGCTTATCAACTGGAATGGCATAAGAGGGAAAAAATGCAGCCCACGTGGCAGATTGCTCTGGAGCATAGTTCCATGTCCCAGCTGGGCCAGAGATGAAGGGAACAGTAACTCGGAGGACACACTGCAGAAATACATGCTCCTTCCATCAAGGGCAGAAATGCCAACTAGAAAATGCAAATCAGGGGATTATTGCAGCTAAAGTCACTGAAGAACCATAACAAGATAAATTTTGCAATCAAACAGAGCTTCAAGAGAGAGACAAACTGGGCATAACGACACCATTTTCATTCTCATACCTGTGATTTGGCCTCTCCCATTCTCATTCACTGCTATTCCAGCAGCCAGACCCTGGAAAATATGGTTCCCACTGAGGTAGGAGAAGAAAAGAACATTATCAGCAGCAGTGTTGCCTGCTCATTCTTTGGACTGATACCAGTGCAGGAGGTCTTTGCACAGGTACCAGTCTCCCTGGCTGGCTACCCATCACAGCCTGTTGCCTGTGCCCAGCAGTGAGAGCTGGACACAGGGCAGCCACACAGCTGAGTGCAGCAGTAAGGAAGCACTGCGGGGAAGGTACATGCAAACCAGCGCAGAGCCACTGACAGCGAAACCACTTTTGAGAGGTGAAAGCACAAGAGGTGCAGAGAAACACACATCAGTAAGAGCATTCAAAGAGTGGAAAGTGCTCATGAACATCCAGACGGTCACTGCATCAGGCCAGTTGTCTGCCCAGCCAGGGCTCTGTCTCCAGGAGTGGCCAGCCACAGCTGCAGTCACAGGGAATGTATGGGCAGGGAGAACCAAGCGCTACCTCCTGCACCCTGGATTCTCCATCCTGCTAGCTGCCTGCCACCCACAGCTGCAGTCACAGGGAATGTATGGGCAGGGAGAACCAAGCGCTACCTCCTGCACCCTGGATTCTCCATCCTGCTAGCTGCCTGCCACCCACAGCTACCCCCACCCCTGAGATGGACTTCTCTTCTCCTTAGGATTAAACTCGCTCCTCTGCAAACCACTTTGCATGCTCAACTCTCCCAGCAGCAGCAGCAGCAAACCCTGTATGGAAGTCAGGCACCCTGCCTCAGCTGCCTGCAGCCCCCTTAACCTGGTGGGTGGTGCAGAGCAGGGTGCTCTGACGGCAGACTCCTGTGCCCCTGTGGAAAAGTGCAGGAGACACACCACATAGTGGCCAGAGCTCACCTAGATGGAAGTCGCAGAGGAGTCTGTGAGGGCTTTAGTCCCTTTTCCCCTGTCCTCCCCAACCCAGGAAGGAGGCAAGAGGCTTTATTAGCCATGGGACTGCTGCTCCAAGAGGAGCCCAGGAAGCCAGCAGGCAGATGGTTATTGCAGCTGATGGCAAGAACCATTAAACATGGTGGCAGGAGCAGAGGTAGCAGCACACTGGGAATGACAGCCTGGAGAGCATGTGTGGGCCCCGTGGTGCCTGAGTAGAGGCATCACCATTGTCCCCCGGGCTCCCACCTACCACCTGTCAGGAGGAATGAAGCCCACCAGCCCTGAGCCGACCACCAGCTCCTCTTCCACCACAGGACCCGGAAGCTCTGGCCTGCTGATGAAGTTCAGAGTGCAAGAGCAATCAGGTTGATCACGAACTAAAAAAACCAGGTGCAGCGCCTGACACCAACTCTGCACCAGCATCCACCCAGGAGCTCTCACTGGAGATGGCTCCACTCCCGCCAGTCTGCAAAGGCAGCAGAGGAGCTTCTACAGCAGTGAGCCAGGGTGGGAAGCAGCACCTGTGACATGCGATCACCAGCACTGTGATCACCAGCGCTGGCTGGGGGTGGAGGGGTGGGTGCAGAGCTTCACGCTGCTGCCCGGCTCCCAGGGACAAGCGCAGGTGGACCAGGGGCCCCCCCCCCTCGCAGGGTAGCTGGTGTCTCTGCTTGTCTGCAGCTGCCTCTCCACTCGTGGTTGCCTGCTCAGCAGGGCTGCTTGGCCCAGCAGCCAAGTGAAGCCCCTGCCACCCTGCCAGAGCAACACAGCTCTTCAGTAGTGCCCAGAGAACGGAAAGCTGCCTGTGCGCTGCAGGGCCTGGTGCGACACATGCAGCTGCCTCTAGATAGAGGGACCAGGTGAGAAGAGCACACAAGGCACCTGGATTTGAAATGCACACTTGCACCAACAGCTGCAGGGTAAGGAGAAAGATAAAGCCATCGCAGAGGCCATCTCCCAGAAACAGAAGGCAGGGTCTCCCAGCTGCTGAAGTCCCATCACTGTGGGGCAAGTGCCCTCCAGTGCTCTCACCAGCTTAGGGGAGCAGGCAGTAGCCTCGCACCACGAGGCACCATCACACTGGGCACCTCTCGGCCTCAGCACAGCAGGGGACGCAGTCTTACCCAAACAGCTTTTTAGCTGCTGCAGAGGATACCTCTGACTGAAAGATGTACACACCCAAGGGCCTGTTACCTGCTTAAAAATGGTAGTTGGCACCCACATCACTGGCACACTTTTCAGAAGGACAACCCACTGCTTTGTGCATGGAGCCCCTCGCAACACTCCACTGCAATCTGTGGGGTTTCCTGCTGCAGGCAGCAACACGGGATGGAGCTGGGCTTGCAGCTCTTGGGGATAGGCAAAACATTAATCTGTTTCCAGCTGTGAAAAAGGCACCCAGCAAAGGACACTACTGCTACCATGAACCTCCCCCTTCTGCCACCCCCGCCTGCCTGCAGCTGCACACACCATCCTGTTGGTGAGACCCATCCGTACCAACGGCGCCCATTGAGCCCCATGCTCAACACAGCTGCACGTGGCACTGCCGGGACAGCACTGGTGCACACAGCCTCGGCCAGTGCCAGAGCCCACCTCAAACCAGTGCAGCTGAAAGGCAGCACAGAGCAGCAAGCACGAGTGGAGCAGGGTAGCTCCTCCAAAACAGGTGGCTGGTCAGGAGAAAAAAGGTCTCTTCCCAGTGAGCTTCCTCCCTGCCTCCTCGCCATGATCTTCTATGTGCGAGCAAGCATGGATGGTCATACATCAGTCATGAGGTGCAAGCTGGTGTTGAAAATGATGTTGCAAGGAAGCATGTAGGGATGTGTGTTTCCTCTGTACTGCTGGGCCTTGCCATTACAACATGGCTTTTCTCAGAAATCAGTACCTCTCTGAGAGAGCACTTTCATAGTCCCTTCATGGAATGCCCAGCTCTGACCCCTGTGTCTTCAGGGCCAGTACATCTGGTGCAGACTTCTCTCCAGGTCACAAGGTCACAGCCTAGACTAAGTGCCTTGGTAACCCCTTCTTAGGTGTCCCTACAGGCAATCTGTCTAAACCTCATCAGGTCTGCACACAGATCATGAACCTGCAAGAAGTCACTTTCATTAGAACTGCAGGACTCGAGGCTGAAGCACTGTTAATTATCAACACTTCGAGCATGAATACTCACATCCTAGCTAACGGGGCTGATCCAGGGCAACTGTTTCCTTCTCTTTGTGCCCTACCCTGCTCTACAGCATCACAGTGAGTTGCTGCATGCCTGTTCCTCATGACCCACAGCCATGGCAAGAGGCAGGAAGGGGTGGCAGTACAGATGAGATGCCCCTCACATCTGCAATAAATACCGTGCTCCAGCTGCTACCTCATTTCTGGGTTCGTTGCTACCAGTTGATACCACCAAGTAAAGCTGGTGGCATTGACCTGCCAGACACCAATACTAACATATAAACCACATGGTATTAAACACACACAAGTCAGTAGTTCCAGGTGTTTAAAGCAGAAAGGTGAATTGAAGTAACAATGATTATCATTATAATGAGGTCCATTACTCCCTTTCCTGCAAAAAGCACCATGACATGTGTGAGTTGTTCATCTTGAACACAGCCTCTGTCCTCCTCAGATCCAGGGGGAAAACCCAGGACTGGCACTTGGCAAAGACCTGGGTACAGCAAGAAGATAGAGGGAAGTCACAGAAAGGCACTAGTGCCTGTTTCTGCTCTATGGTGGGGATAGAAACAGTGGAAGGTATAATTCTTAACAGAGGAAGGAGGAGAGAGAGAGGTCAGTGCTAGCTAACATACCTCACAGCAGGGTTTCCATTATACAGAATATAAATGCCAGCTTCTTTATTCCCATAGATCTGATTGCTACGGATGATGCCTTTTCCGTTGCCAACGACGACAATGCCTGAGCGAAGGCCACTGTGTATCTTATTGCACTATGGTTTTATTTTTGCACATGTAGAGAGAATAAAAGCAAAAGGAAGGAAGGTCACTCATGAAAGTGAGCAAGAGAAGACAGCAACCACAGAGAAAAGCAACAGCTCCCAACCCTGATGAGGAGAAGGGCAGAAGGGCAATTAATCCAGCTGCCAAGAAACCACTCTCAAATGGTCAAAGCACACTTAACTTGTACCCTTCTTTGGGGTTCTAGTACACAATACCAAATTTCCCTTCCCATCATGCCTGCAGCCTCTTCTTCCAGCAGCTCCTGCTGCCATTTCCAAGGGCTGTTCTGGAGCCGGTGATGCTTCGTGCCCCGCAGCCTGTCTGACACTGGGCAGGGCAGATGGGGCTGCAAGTCCAGCACCTTCTCACGGCCACCAAGAGGAAAAGGCCCTCTGTAGAACCCCACAGGAGCTGGAGGCAGGAGTCCAAGCAGGGGGCTCAGTGTTACAGTGCGGTGGCTTTTCTCAAGCTGCTAGGTGGCACTTTGCACAGCCTGCACGACCACTGTCAACAGCCGCGCGGCCGCTTCTCTCCACAACATGGGCCAGCATCTCCCATGAGGCCAGGAGTACACCGAGACGCCCTACGCAGGACAGCAGTCCCAGACCAGTATCTTGCAGAGTGGTAGGGTAGGAATCGCCAAACCAGGCAAAGCAACAAACAGCAGCTCAAAGTTGCAACCGAGGCCAGACACTGCCTGCGGCTCTGTGGCTGAGCTGCCACCTCCTCCTCCACTGGGCCCCAGCTCTGCCGGCCCCATCTCCTGTGCAGAGGTCACACGCAGAGCTCGATGCAGCCACAGGGGCACCTGGATGGTAGTTTGTATCTACCTCTCTGCCTCCCCCTGCACGGTGAGGCCCCGGTTCCTTCAAGGATGACTACAGCTACAGCGTTCAGTAAACAGGGACAAGGTCACCCACCGAACAGCAGGAGACACTACCAATTCAGAGAAAAAGCCATGCCACTGGGGAATGGGATGCTGCTCCCCTCCTTCCTGAGGCTGAGCAGAAAGCTGAGACCCTCCACCAGCTCCCAGGGTAGACAACGCAATTCCCAGTGTGGGAGAAACAATTTACAGTACTGTGACGATTTACTACCTTGCTTGCATGACTTCACTCCTTACGCAGGGGTGTTTATTTGATACAGGAACATCCCCCTGGCCTGCCCTCTACGTGCAGCAATTTAAAGTCACATACTGGCAAATAGATCAGGAGACCATGCATGTACCACCAGACAGCACTTCACTATGCCTTGCCCTTGGGGTTAGATGTAGTCTAATTCATCAACAAAAACCTGAGAAACAGGCTGAAGGGCAAAGCTAACAGAAAGGTCAGTGTTTTCTATACTGGGAGATGGATCCCTGCTGTCCCTCAGAGAGAAACAGCATGTGAGAGAAAGAGCACACTGGCCTCCAGCACAGCTTGGAGGGGTACATACCAGAACAAGGGGGTTGGCTCCTTTACGAATGTCCACTCCAGCCTCACAGTTTGAATGGATGTTGTTGCCTGCAATTAGGCCTCCTGCCGACAGGCGCAGGAATATCCCTGATGCTTTGCAATGGTGGATGTCATTCCTCAGCATAATAACCTGCAGGGAAGAGGAGAAGCACCTGTAGTTGTAGTTAGAAGGATGAGGAAGAGGATATGACCAAAAGCTGTAGCTCTCTCTTCTGCAACCTCTGTGCATCTACAACCTCTCTGCCTCTCCTGCAACCCAGGCTGTGCCAGGCACACAGGCCAGCTGCAAGGAAGATCAGTGCATGTGGACAAGTGCTACGGTTAAGCCTGTTGGACATTACCTACTAGCATGGGTCTGCTTGGGGATGGGGACCTGCAGTGCTTGGTGCTGCACAGCCAAAGCAAAGATACCGTCTTGGCCTGACATCTCTCTCCACTTGACAAAGCCCACATTCAGGTGTGTCCAGTGCCTTAATTCACTGCATTGCATTTGCATACCACCAGCAACAGGAAGTGACCATTCCCATTCCATCTCCACACTGCTGGTGGTGCAACTGACCTGCCCCCTCCCCACTTGGGCAGTCCCCATTTGTATTGGCATCCTCTCTGTACGCAGGTGGCCACAGGTTGCCTCCTCTCTGCTACACAGAGCTGCTCAGAGGTGACACATCAAATGCTGCCGAGCCTCCCAAGAAACTGACTGGGCCACTGCGCTACAGCACACGTGCTCAGCACATGACCTGTCCATTGCCTTGGCCTCCAAAGATCCTGCCATCTTGGGGGAAAAATGGCCCAGCCAGCAAACTGAAATCACTGACACCACTCATGACAACCTAGTTTCCTCTAAGCAAATAAGTAGTTAAATATTTATGCAGCAGCAATATGTTTTCCATAATGTTTTCCAGCCAAGCAAAATCATGTCTTAAATACACATCTTACGAGTGCTTAAGAAATAATCTATGAATTGCCTTTGCGTATCCCATGTCAAGAGCAAAACAGATCAGAAGATAATTAAATTGTACTTCCTTTTATTTACTCATTCCAGAAAGGTGCTTCATTCAATCTCTCAACTAAATGTGGAGCTCAGCAGGGCTTCACAGCTGCCGGTCTTCATCAGTCACACCTGGCTGCCCAGGGAGGGAGCTAACAGGAGGCGAGAAACGCAGGCACTCACTCCAGCAGCGCCCACACACCAGACCCTGGTCCAGGCCTGTCCTGTGCCAGAGGGTCCTGGCTGTGCAAGGACACCGAGCCCGTGCCAGCTGCGCCATGCTCCCACTCCACGTTGCACCTTGCCCCCTTCTCACAGCCAAGCATTCCACTGTCTCCTACTGCCTGATGCTCTGACACCCACCTCTAGACAAAAGCCTCTGGGCTAACTCCTAGCTGAGCAAATTCTCACTGAGAGCAGCAGCTGGGCTGGCCTCATCTCCCTCCCATTTGCTAACAGTTAAGACCAGGCTTCTGAGCGAACTGGAAGCAAACTAAAAGGAAGAAAACCAGAATGCTGTCCAAAGCACTGGACATGGATTTGTTGCTAGCCTAACTCCTGCGAAAACAGCCCCCAAGCAGCTCAGAGGGGCTGGGCAGCATGGCGGAGCTGTGTGAGGTGCCTCTGCTCCCTCCTGCCACCACTCTGCATCCGTAAGGCAGCCTTCAGGCGGGCACCATTGGTATCACTTGCATTTCTGCAGTAATCCCAAAGTGCAAGGCACAAGCAACAGCACTCTGCAGTCCTTCTGCGGGGACTGCAGATGGGGAGCTAGCAGCAGCATCACAGCAAAGCCCTTTCCAGAACTGGGCAGAAAAACTTTCCCCTTCCTCTCCCTGCACAAAACTTTTATTTTAAAGTGATAGATGGAAAAATGGGCCCAAATACTGGGCTGCCCCAACCAAGCAGTGGGGATGGTCTTGCTCAGGGCAAGTGGTATGAAAGGAGCCTCCCAAGCCCCCCCAACACTGCCAGCACTGGGGATTTTGGCAGTGTGATTCTCCCCCAGTCCTCATTGCCACCATCCTGTCTGAAGAGAAGCAGAGGTAGAGAACTCCACACAAGCGCAGGGTTAGATGATGCTGTGCTGAGGGAAAACCTCTGTTCTGCCTCCAGCACATGTGCCTGGCCAAAATCCCTCCTTACATACCCTGTCTCCGGCAGGCACCCACCCCCACAGGCTCTCCTGAAGCAGCCAGGACTGGCCATGGCGAGGCGCAAGACCGGGGGTTGACACCGCAGTCCCCAAGTCCCTCCATTTGTGGTATGGGCTGTGCTGGGAGCAGCAAAGGTGATGATAGGCAGCAGCATTTTTACAGAGTGAGAGTTTAATTCACAGCAGGCCTGACTACATGAACCCAAATGCCACCAAGTTAACACCTCCAATTGCAATTACGACATTACTGCATGCAGAAAGCAGGGAGCTGCGAGTGACCTGCCTTTCATTTGGGCTGGTTAACCCAAGTTACACATAGGAAAGGAGCTGGTGGAGCAGGAGGGAGAGGGAAGAGGGCTCACATCAGTCTTCACAGCACCTTACTGTTTTGTATGCAGCGCACTGCATAGGTCAAATCCCTGAAGATGCTTCCTTCCAGTTTTGCTTGCCCTCGTGAATAAATGAATATTCCTCCCTTCCCATCCCTGAAAAGGCACTGTCGGATGATGCAGCCTTGCAGAGAGTTGGCCAAAGACTGGGCCTCCTTGTCCCGCTGCAGCTCCTGCTGCAGAGACTTCAGCTTAAGGTCCCTCTGAAGCGTGTGCAGTCTGTTGCTTTGAAGCCTGCTATATGTAACGTCAGCAAGCATATGACTCAGGCTGTGGGCTCGGTAGGGCAGTTTGTACGCAGCCTGAGCATCCTCTTCATCGTCACTGCCTAAGTTACTGTCACTAGAGTTTGAGTCAAGGGCTGGGTACTCCTCCTCCTTTGCTGCCTGCAGGTTCTCTCCGAATTCAGTGTCCTCCTGGGCTGAGCTAAGAAAGCCTTGAGCACCTGCAGCAGAGAGGAAGCTGCTTCGTTCTTCCCCAACAACAATTTTGCATGTTCTCACTGGCCCCAGCAGCAATTCCCCCCAGCCATCCTGCTTCGCCACGGGGCAGCCAGCTGGGTTGGGCTCCTGCATGGACACTGCACAGGACTTGGCCAGCACTGCCAGGTGCTTGCAGGCCCAGTTACGGTCAGAGCTTGGGCAGCCCTCCACAGTTACAGAGGCATTCTCACTGCCAGTGAACTCACAGTTCGCCAGGACACAGAGGGCCACGCTGTGGAGGTGGATGCTGGACTGGCTGAAGGTGCAGAACTTCACCTGGCACGTCCCTGGCGCGTGGATCTGCAGCTGTCCACTTTCGAAGCTGCAATTGTCGAACTGGACGTAGCCTGAGGTTGTCTGGAGAGTAAGCACAAGGTGACATCATTGCACAAAGCAAGAAAAAGCAGTCCTGGACATAACACGAAGTCCTTCCCCAGCAAAGCAGCTCACTCTCATAAATACAATATGCTTTCAGGTGTCACAGACACAAGCTCACACAGACAGCGATGCGGTGCTGCAAGCTGAGTTAACAAGTGTCTGACACCTCCTGCCTTTCTTCCCTGCTGGCAACATTTCCTTAACTTCCCGGCTAAGACATGGCTTTGCAGTCTCAGCAAGGCCCAGCAGTCACGTGCGGGAGCAGACAGGGCCTAGATGTGCCAAGATAACTAAAGCTTAGCAATGCTCCCTACACAGAAGGGTTTGCAACCTTCAGAGATGTGTATTTGCCAGCTGGCATCGTTAATGGGCTCAGGGTTCACCCAGTAAACTACTGGGTGAAGCAGCAGGTAAGACAACATCAAACATCGCCTGGCTGGCCTGGAGAGCTACCATTCTCCCTGGAGCTGTTAGTGCACTTGGTAGAAGGATGCTGCACACATGATTCATCAAGTGCGAAGCAAAACAGGTAAAAATTTGTGCCATACTCCTGCATAGGCATTATGTTGTGACACTGAAGAAGCGGAGACACCTTCAATGCCTTGTTCCCTGGCTATGGTTTCCCATCTGACTTGCTGGTACTTCCAGAGTTGTGAGCCATCCCTACCATGGCCTTCCTGCTTTGCTAGGCAATGCACGTAGCAACTGATGGGGGCTGGCAAACCACCAGGGTGACTGTGCACGGCTAAGTATCTCTCTCCTGCACTGGCAGGGCGTCTCCGGTAATCTACAGAAAAGGCCAACAAAAATGCAACAAGGTACAGAGGGGCCAGGTCAGAAAAGCTGAGTCTTTGCTTAGAATTTCACTGTGCTCCTAATTTGACTAGGAATCTCCTAAATTGTTACTTTCTCTTTCAGGTTATCCCTCGATTGCCTAGTGCACTATATTAAAAAGAGATTAATAGCTTGTGACAGATGAGCTTGGGCAATTTCACAGAGGTTTCTGGAGTCTGCAGCCAACACACCATCTTAACATTTGTTTTCAGCCTTCAGTGCTCTCAGAAGCAGTCATACAGCAAACAGGTTTTGAAACGCATTTCTTTTTACCCAAAGACAACCACACAGAAATCCCTTCAGGCCACTAGCCTGCTCCAGACTGAACTGTACCTTCCCTTTTTATAAACTGAAACAAAGCTAATTAAAAGGGACACAATCCAACCAGGTTCTGAAAGGCTTCTGGTGAGAGCCCTTCTAAAATTGCAGCTTGCAGGGTTTTAATGACTGCCAGTAGGATTGGCATAATTTGCTTTTTTCAACTTGTCTTTCATTGACAGATTTGGGAGGAAACACTCGTTCCACTGACAGCAGCTGAAGGGCTGTTACCATCACCGTGCTGTGCATGGACATGAGAGTGACAGCCTCAAACGCAGCCACACTGACTAGCCAAAGGCAGGAGACATCGCTGTGAGACACCACGTGTCCACTTCGGCAACTCAGCATGTGGTCACAGACAAACAGGGACTTTTTCAGCAGATTTGCAACTCAGTTTTCCCATCGCGTACCAGTGCATTATCTTTCTCCGGGGGACTTTCAGACCGATTAAGTTAAATATGTCACATAATAAAATGGTGAAAAGAAAATAAAACTGTAAATTATAACTAATGATGGACTGAGTCATCACGAGGAAGGTCTCATTTTTGGAGGCACAGCCCACAGGCACAGCACTCACACTGGGCACATCCCACTCTAGACCAGCCAGCGGCTGTCCATGGGGACCAAAGTATTATCAGGGTGGACCATGGCAGCAGGGCTGGGCCTGTGATCCCAGGCTCAGGATCTGGCTTAGGTTGTGAGAAGACCCTGGGCATCCTGGCTGAGGGGTCCCAGCTGAGGCTGAGGGCAGAGTGCACATCAGCAGCAACCAGTTTTTGGGACAGCAGGACTGGTGCAGGGCACACCACAGGGAGTGCCAGCTCCCAAGGGTGCCTCTTGCATGCCCAGCTTCTCAGATGGCTTATGCTGACCATGTGGGCAGCTGGAAAGGCAGCTGGTGAGAAGGGGAAAAATCACTGAACAAAGGAACATGCCTGCCAGCCTGGGAGTTGGGAGCCAGAAACATCCCTGAGAAGCACAGCTGCATCTCTGAGGTACAGCTGGACACTAAGAAGCCAGAGACATCCTGAGATACCACCTATAAGTGCAAAAAACAAGGGATTGTAATGTCAATTTATCATCTGGAAAAGTGGAAAGAGTCTAGAAAAAAATATTATCTGAAAGAACAAAATATCATCCATTGGCTGTTCCAGGTTGTCCTGGTTTTGGCTGGGATAGAGTTAATTTTCTTCCTGATAGCTACCATAGTGCTGTGTTTTGGATCTGGGATGAAAATAATGTTGATAACATACTCATATTTTTAGTTGTTGCTAAGCAGTCAAGGATAGTTCAGCTTCTCATGCTGGCCGGCCAGCGAGGAGGCTGGGGGTGCACGGGAAGCTGGGAGGAGGCACAGCCAGGACAGCTGACCCAGGCTGGCCACAGGGATATTCCAGACCATATGATGTCATGCATGGTATATAAACTGGAGGAGTTGGCTGGGAAGGGCCACTGCTCGGGAACTGGCTGGGCATCAGTCAGCGTGCGGTGAAAAATTGTGCTGTGCATCACTTGTTTTGTATATTCTTTTATAGTTTTTATTATCATTATTGTATTTTTTTTCCTGTCCTGTTAAACTGTCTTTATCTCAACCCACAAGTTCCACCTTTTTTCGAATTCTCTCCCTGACCTCACTAGGGAGGTGAGGGCTGAGCAAATGGCTGTGTGGTTCTTTTAGTTATTCACCAAGTTAAACTACAACAGTCCTTATTGGG
>NW_010531329.1:2610-2930 GCF_000687285.1 Phaethon lepturus | reverse complement strand
CGCTGGTAGACCATGAGACCCTTAATCTCAGCATTGTGGGTTTGAGCCCCATGCTGGGTACCAAAAAGGACTGTCATGGTTTAATGATATATATAGTTGCATTATTAATCAAAGGCAGACTTGCTAGTGGCAATTTGTGTGGCGTTTGTGGCAATCCGTAATGAAGAAGAGACAGTCAGAGGAGAAAGCCCCCAAGCCCCCCATGCATTAGGGAGTCCCACAAACCCCCAGTTGCACTGTCCAGACACCCGCACACCAAGGAACCCCCTCGGTTGTGACGCCTTGGTGGTCTCACCACCCCCACCACCCCTGCTCCACCG
>NW_010531329.1:2004-2368 GCF_000687285.1 Phaethon lepturus | reverse complement strand
GGGCGGCCCGGAGGCTACCGAACTCACCCCCTGTGCCGACAGAGAGCCGGCGCCGGCCCTTTCTCCTCCTGAAAAGGGAGAGGCAGTTGGAGGACTCCAGGTTCTGTGTGTTTTTGGTCCAGGTTTTGGAGGCCAGGTAGTGCTGTTTAAAGGCCTCTCTCCAGGATCGCGGCTCCACGCTAGGCTGGTTGGGCCAGTTGGGGTGTCTGTGCTCAAGGCAGCCCAGGCAGAGCTGCCGCCAGCGCGTTTTGTCCAGGCTGAGGATGAGTTTATACCAGGCCCTGCAGACCAAGCTGCAGCGGCCCAGGTCAGGGAGGCGCAGGGAGGATAAGATCAGCTGCCACAGCTCCACCGGCAGGGCGCG
>NW_010531329.1:0-1970 GCF_000687285.1 Phaethon lepturus | reverse complement strand
CCTGAGAGCCTGCGGGACACGCAGGGGAGCACAAGGCTCAGCCAGGACAGGGACCCCGTGTGAACAGGGGCATGCAGGTCCCACCAGACATACCTGTCCGGGGACAGAGCAGAGGCAGGCCAGAGCAGCAGGCCAGCACACCTCAGGCAGACACGGGCTCTGACCAAGTGGTGCTCAGCACTCGTCCTACAGCATGCTCCCTCCACCATTGCTCCCAGGCCTTCCCGCTTCCTCCACTCCCCCCCTCTCCTGCTGGCCCCACTCACTGGCCAGCAATGCCCAAACAACCTCTCTGAGGTCTCTTCTCTTCCAGGGTGGTTAAAACTTTGTTGCTTAGTCCTGGGGCTCAAAGACTGTGCACAAACAAGCACATCCGTCCGCCCCTGGCAGGCTCTGGCATTGTCGTGTCCCCTGCTGCAGCTTCCCACACCACACTCCGTCAGTCCTTGGCGTACAGCCGGCCCTCAGCAGGCCTCGCTAGCTGCCCCAGCAGGCATGATGCCTCCCTCTGCCGCTGCACTGAGACTGCTGGGCAAGGCAGTGGCAGAGGGGGAGGCAATGGCCCTACCCTCCAGGCCCCAACAAGACTCCCGCTGCACTCGGGGAGGCAGAAGGGGTGGGAAGCTACAACCGGCAACCGCAGCACCAGGAATGTGGTGCCAGGGTGGCAGGCTGCAGCACGGCTCCGGACAAATCATGGCTTGCAGCCAGGCAAAGGTGAGGCCAAAGCCTCCCAGGAGAGCACATCTCTTGGCAGAGCCGAAGGCAACTGCTCAGCAGCACGCGGGCCTCTTTCGAGGGGCTGGTGAAGGGCCCCAGCCCCTGCTTCTGCCTCCCTGGGAGAGACGTCTCAGAGCTGCAGCTCCCAGCTGGTGGCACATTATCCGGTGTGCAGCAGCCAGAGATCAGTGCTCTGGTGCGTTAGGAGCCCTACAAACACAAGAAAGCATGCACGTCCATGGGGTGGCTTGAGGTGATCTGAGCGCCTGGGACAGCCTTTGCTGGCAGGAGTGCCTCTGATGCCACGCTGGGTGGTTCTGGCTTTGCCCCTGCCTATACACACCACTGCCAGCTTGTGCCCACTCACACGCTGGGAAACATGCTCGAGGGCTGTGGTTACCCTCTAATGCCAGAGTTCATCTCACATATGATATTGTTAAAAGCAATCGGGAACCAGGCTCTCTTCTTCTCTCACAGATGCATGTTGACATGGCAGGCAAGTGCTTAGTGCTTTGAATTACAATCTCTGACCAAACGCAGAGAATTTTACTTTTCCTTGCACACAGCTTGACTTCCAGCTACCCTGCAACGGTCACAAGGAATCTGGTCAAGAAAGCACAGACTTGCCTTGAAACTAAGTTTCAAGTTTGTCCTAGGGTCCTACACAACACCTGGGTATCCAGTGGGGAACCCCAAAGTTTAACTTTACTGGAAGAAATACAGATTTGCTGCCACACTCCCGCAGCAGCATTTCACACAGTCTGCTGGGAAGGAAGATCTCATGACAACAGTGCCACATCCCTCATGACTATGATCTGCAGGGCTTGGCAGCTCTGAGCCTCTCCCCTGGCATGACATCCCCAGCTTGGACATCGCGATGCCATGGAAAATGGACACTGACGCTGGAAGAGGGAGACTTTTGAGCAGAACCTGGGGGTGAAGACTTAGTCTCACACCCTTTCAAACAGGCAAACAGCCCAGCATTTTCTCTTTGCGGTTCCTCTCCACTTTGTAGGTTTATCATTACGGGTTAAATTGTAATAACCCTTACCATTAAACTTTGTGGTAGCAATACAAAATACTAAAATAAAAATAAGCCATTGTTATTTACTACCAAACTGCTAAAATAAATCAAACCCCACAAGAAAAAACCAATAAAACTACACACTCTGCCAGTACTTTGTATCTTCCAGCACCTCCTCAGTGAGAGGTGATACTGACATCACACCCAGCCAAGAAAAGAGGCTGCC